>NW_028270177.1:98435075-98599996 GCF_037043375.1 Chiloscyllium plagiosum | reverse complement strand
CACATAGAGCAGGGGAACAGTCTCTCCCCAGTGTAGACTCACTGGTGTGTCTGCAGGTGGGATGTCTGACTGAATTCCTTGTCACACACAGAGTGGGGGAACAGAGTGAAGACACTGCTGAGCCAGGAGGTGAGTGGACTTTATGAATGCCTTCCCTCACTTTGAGCTGGTGAACGGTATCTCCCCGTTGTGACTGTGTTTACCAATGCGTTTACAGATTGAATAAGTAACTGAAACCGTTCCCACAGTCCCCACATATCCCCAGTTTCTTGTCAATGTGGCATTGGTTTAGTTTCAAAAAGTCACATGTTAACCTGAGGCCCAGACTATACAGAATGTGTACAGTTTCTCCTCACTGTCAATGGTGCATCCACCTTCCATGTTCTAAAAACTAGCGCTCTTCATTTTATATTAAATGAAGTATCTCTCTCTGATCCTGGGGTGATGTTTAGTCTGTCTCTTAACTGCATGTCTCCATTTTATAAAACACGTTAGAATTGACTTAAAATGTTTAAAAAGTGTGAGACAAAAAATAAACTGAAAGGCAGCTTGTGAAATCAAGGGGAATTAATGTAGTAATTAGTGGGTTTGGCAGTCAGCAATAGTGACCATAAAAGCTATCAGGTTCTTGTTAAATCACCAAAGGATTCACTCATGTTCATCAGGGATGGGAACCTATCACCCAGTTAGCACTGTCACCAATGTGAAGGGAGAGAGCACTGGGCAGGGGCTGAGAACAGTCCATAGGCTTTTGATATAGTCAGTGGGAGAGCTTCCAGCCTCTGTACAGCGACCTGAAGGGGCTTCTTCTTCGCTGTTTTCTTCACTCAATATATAGTCCAATCAATTTAAAATAAACCAAAATCAGCAACAAAGTCCAAAACAGTGGAATGGGACATGGGAAGCTGTCTAATTAAATCAGAATGTGTTTCTCCGTGTCTGTTAGACACCCTGTGTCCTGAGGGTCCAATAGTTCTGGAAGGTATCAAGTCCACTGCTTGTCTCCGCACACTTCATCTCGCTGTATAATCAGGCACAGACAAATGGACAGATCAGAAGCAAATCCACAAGGAAAATGAAGTGAAGGCCACAATTGGGTGAGCTATGACTTTGTTGAATGGCAGAGCAGTCTTGATGGGCCAAGTGGACTCTCATATTCTCCTCTAACTATTGTTCAGTCAGTCACCCGCCTCTCACACGCTGTGCATTCTGGTCCAACAGATTAGTTTTAACCAAGTGAAGATCCTTCAACATCCCTATGGCTTCCACCGTGCACAGCTCAGGGTCAGGAACATGGAACTTATACGTCACTGAATGTTGGGAAGCTGCCCATTCAGGGAACTGCACAGAGGCTAGAACCTGTCACAGTGAATATGAACACTGCCCATGGACTCCTCCTGACTGCAAACATAACCTGCAGCCTGGATGGAAGGGATGCTGCTAAAAAGGAATCATAATCCAAATGTTCACATTTGTGAAAGAATCAAGAATGTTGAGGCACCGAGGCGCATGTGACATTTAGACAAACCACTTTCATGCGGCAAACGGTTGAGATTAGGAATTCACTGCCAATGGAGCCAGGTACAATGAAGAGAACATTAGATTAGATTACTTACAGTGTGGAAACAGGCCATCCGACCCAACAAGTCCACACCGACCCTCGGAAATGCAACCCACCGAGACCCATTCCCTTACATTTACGCCTTAACCTAACACTACGGGCAGTTTAGCATGGCCAATTCACCTAACCTGCACATTTTTGGACTGTGAAAGGAAACAGGAGCACCGGAGGAAACCCACGCAGACACGGGGAGAATGTACAAACTCCACACAGACAGTCGCCCAAGAGGGGAATTGAACCCAGGTCTCAAGTGCTCTGAGGTAGCAATGCTAACCACTGTGCCTCCCATCAACATTGGAAGAGGAAGAATGGGGAAAAGATGCAAGAATAGCATGCGGGAAGAGGATCCTTTGGGGAGCTGATGAGCCAAATGGCCTCCTTTTACGCTATAAAAGTTCAGTGGTCACTTAATTCTGAACCAAATAAAGGAAAATCAGAGCAGGTGAAGGAAAGCTTGGTAAAGAGGTCAAATTGAAGGAGTGCCTCAATGAGTAAAAGTGAGGGACAGACGGTTGAGGGCTGGGAATGGAATTCCAAATCTCATGAATTTGCATGGCCCCCAATATTACAGCAGTTAACAAAGAGAATGCTCAAGAGAGTGAAACACACAACATTGATGCAGCTGAAGACGACGCTGGTTAAAGATACCACAGTTAGTGTTTATTTCATTACAGACACACCAGCCAGGGAGCACATCCTTCCTGTATCGATCCTATTGAGCTCTTTAAAAATTTTGTTCATTTCAAGTGTTTCATGTTTAGATACGCTCAAGAAGACAGCTTCATTCTCCTCAATCTCTCCTGAGAGGGCAATGCTGCTGTTAGAAATCAATTCACTGGTGTATGTTACTGGCTGCTTCATGGATTGGAACTGGCTACTGAGACTGTCAGTTTACTGTATGCTGTATTGCCACGTTGCCAGACATGTCAAGTGTTTATAAAAAAAAACACATTTGGGAAATGAATGCCAGTTGAGGGGCACCCTCTTTCGATACGATCTATTAATAGTTGTTGGAACTGACTTACCTGGCTTTAACCAAGTTGTCAAAGAATTATAACTGTCATAGAAGCTGGTATCATGGGTCAAGAAGTGTAAATAATGGAGGAGGTGTCAGTTCTGCTGGTTAAGTGCACAAAGTTGTTTAAAATGTTGCTAACTTACTTTCAGCATCATGATGACAGTAGGACACATAACTGAGATCATTACATTGTTCAAGTTTTCTACGTTCAAATAACTAAAGGGAAAGCTGGAGCTGGGCGTTGTGGGATGAGCTAGGAGTCAGAGGGACAAAAAAAGACAAAAGTTGCGATTGATAAAAAGAACTTAGTCCCACTCAGACTCTGTCCTACAGTTTTGTCTTTGCTTCTCCAAAGCCTGGGAAATTCACTTCCTCTCAGTGATCCAGCCTCTTTTCCAGCTTCTCCTCATTCCCTTGGAGACACGAAAGCATAACTACAGCTTTAAGTTGCTCATTTGAGCCATTGGAGCATGTGCAGAGGCTGGCTGGTTAAAGGAACACTGTCCTTCACTGCTGTTCTAATTTAAAGAGATAGAAACAATGTGTGAGACAGACTGATGTCAACCTTGAGAGCAGAGAAATCAGATCCTGATCAGAAATGAACAATAGAGTAAATTACGAACTGTTCTCAATTCCTCCTGCAATATTATTGCAATAAGGACAGAGATTGTTTTACAGCCAAAGGATTCACGGATGGGAAATTCACACTTGAAAGCGATATGAGAGCCACCCAATTCCACAGGTCCTGATCATTATGGGTAATATGGAAGGGAAAGCAGCATTCCCAGCCCAGAGAAACCATTCCCATGTTGTGCGCATGGTTGAGGATTTAACTGGTCATGTGATCTGGGAAGATACCATCATTACAGGACCAGCATGAGGCTGTGTAAATGTGGGGAAGGAGGGAAGGAATTCACCTACCCCTCCCAGTGGGACACTCATCAACACAGTCACACTGCGGAGAGGCCGCTCACCTGCCTCACATATGGAAAAGGGTTTACTCGATCGTGCAATCTGCTGAGGCACCAGAGAGGGCACAGAGGATTCAGACCCTTCACCTGCTCCATGTGTGAGAAAGGATTCATTCAAATCTCTTCTCATCTGCAAAGACATCAGTGCATTCCCACTGGGGAGAGGCCATTCACCTGTGCAGTGTGTGGGAAAGGGTTCACTCAGTCCTTTGACCAGCTGAAACACCAGGGAACTCACTCTGGGGAAAAGTGCTTGCTCCCTGTGTGGGATGAGACACACTCAAATGCCGCAGCTGCTGAGACCCAAGTGAGCCCACACAGGGGGAGAGGCCATTCAGATGCTCAGTGTGTGAGAAGGGAATGAGTGATTCATCCCTCCTCCGAGACACCACTGAGCCCACAGAGGGGAGAGGCCATTCAGATGTTCAGTGTGTGAGAGGGATTCAGTGATTCATCCCTCCCCCGAGACCCCAGTGACCCCTCACAGGGCAGAGACCATTCAAACGCTCAATGTGCGAGAAGGGATTCAGTGATGCATCCTGCCTCCTGAGACCTCAGTAAGATCACACAGGGGAGAGGCCATTCAGATGCTCAGTGTGCGAGAAAGGATTCAGTGATTCATCCGGCCTTCTGAGACCACAGCGAGACCACACTAGGTAGGAGCGGTTTACCTCTCTGTGCGAGAAGGGATTTGCTGCATCTTCAACAGGACTGAAAGACCAGTAGGTGCACACAGGGAAGTGGTCATCCCCCTGCTCCATGTGGGGTAGAGTTCACACATCACTGCAGGACTCTGATTCTGCAGTTTCTGTTCATCAGAGTCAGGACTGGACCTTGTACATGATGACACTGTTGGGGTATTGGTGTGGCTGTTAATCACATTAACTGGGCTGGAGTTGACTGAATTTATATTGCCACTTTCTGAACCTCGGGATGTCTCTCTGGGCATAAGTCTCCACAAACAGCAATGTGACAATGAGCAGGTATCATCTGTTTTGATTTAAATTGTGAATTCACAGCACCAGGTACAAGGTTGGAGTCCAGCCTTGGTCAACGGCCTGTATGGAGTGCCCATATTCTCCCCCGTATAGTGTGGGTCCACTCCAGGTGCTCTGGTTTCCTCCCACAGTCCAAAGATGTGAAGTTCAGGTGGATCGGTTGTGCTAAATTGTCCACAGAATCCAGGAATGTGCAGACTCGGTGGATCAGCCATGGGAAATTCAGTGTTACAGGGATGGAGTGCTCTGGACGTGATGTTCTTCAGATGGTTGGTGGGATTTGACGGGCCAATGCTCTCCTTCCACACTGTCGGGATTCTATTCTATGATTGAGAATAAAGGCTACACAGCAGGGTGTCCTTGGAGAAGGAGCATGTGGTGTGTATCAGTGCTCTCGATGCCTTTGGATAGAGGTGGGCACCGCAGGGGATACAGTGCTTTATATCCACCGCTGCCCCCTCCCACAACACTACTTTGATACAGTCCCTTCTCATTCTGTCACTTGTAATGATTTGCTTGGCCCGTAATGGGCTTTGTTTGGAAATATTCAATTGGTTTACAAATGGTTTACTGCCAGTGATTATATATTAACAAAAACCAAAACGGTGTAATGATGATTTTGATGGTGGGAAGGTTGTTCCGCCGTATGGGATAACACTTCTGTGTAGAAGAAAAAAGAACACTTCACAGCACACAGAACGCGATCTGAAAAGCAGTTAAAGCAAAACAAAGGTTCAGAAAGGGAGGGAATGTTTCCCTGGAGTGTGAGTAACTGGGTAGTGACGGTGTACAGGAGTAGACATGATTTTGTTCTAAAGGGCATTTGAAATTTTAAAACTTTTATATGTAGATATTCCGTGTCTTTTCTTTTAGATTTATTTATTGTGGAATAAACGTTTACATTTAAAGCAAAACAAAGTCACAAACCTTGTGTGAAAGACCTAAATGTTAAATAAAATCCATCATACCATCCCTCACTGAAAACTGATGTGGAAGTGCAATCGCCTGGAGAATCCCTGCCTTGCCTACTTCTTCCTAGCCGGGCTCCATGGTTATGTACATACCTGGGAGATAGCAGCAGGAGGAGGCCTTTCGATCCTGCTCCACCATTCAATGGAAAGCAGCTGACCATCCAGCTCAGCCTCCTGTTCCTGCTGTGTTCCAATCCCCTTTGATGATTTTATCTCGAAGAACTATATCTAAGCCCTCCTTTGGCTTCACTGCCTTTTGTTCCAGTGACGTTGCTGTGTTACTGTGTGCGTATAGGCAGGGGTAATGCTCTCAGCCTCCATCTTCATCCTGCAGTAACATCAATTGGGTTTTAGCAACTAGAGATAGAAACCGTTTCCAGGATATGGGCATCACTGGCTCAGCCAGCATTTATTCCCCATCTCTCGTTACATTTGAGAAGATGGTCGTAGGCTGCTGTCTTGTACCATTCACTGTCCATTTGGTACAGATAGACCGATAATCCTGGGAGGGAGAGTATTGCAGGATTTTGGTCCAGTGATTCTCCATCTTTGGTTCTTCAAATGCTGGTTAACTTTATCACGATCGGCACATGATGTTGATATTTCAGTCTGCAAATCTTCACCAACTAGCACCCTGTATAAAGTAATATGTACAGATTAGAAATTCAGAGCAGACAATTCTCAATTCTCTGGAATATCTTTTCCCCTTTCTTCCCCCAAAGCTGTAACCCTCCAGCCCAATTACCCTCTCCCACCGTTCTGACTCTACTACCCCCTAATGTACACCCTCCCCATTCTCACGGGAGTTGCTGATAAACAGATCTATGCCACCACTTCCCGTCCCTGGTTAGACTCTGCACCCTTTCTGGGTTCACTTCCTTTCCCTTCAGTTGCTGCAAGTCAATAATGTAACAGCAGAACGAAACAAAAGGAAACAGACAGGGAGGTGGTAGGTCCTGGACAGAAGAGGAACCTTCAGTCTGGGAGAATGGGTCAGATCCTTCTTTGTTTCCCATTAGTTGATTCCCACTATTACAATGAATTGTGGATAGAGAATTGTCCTCCATTTGTGTGGTGACACTTTGACTCCCCAACTGATCAATACTATAAGCAGATGCATTCTTCCTCCAGCCAATCACACAGTGTGAAATACTTTCCGCAAAGTATACTTACCCAAAGCACATGCTCCAAAATCCGCCAAAATTCTATGCATGTACAGTGCCGGGTTTCCCCACACAGGTGTGGTCCCTGCTTCAGGGATTGTGGGAGTTGTAGTCCCCATGAAGCCATTGGAGCCATATCTCTGGAAAGAAAATGAAAAGTGTGGACTGGAGGGTGTATAGGAGTCCCATTCAGACACACAGAACATATGGACTGTCATTGGGTTTTACTGAGAAATCTGCTTCCACAACCTCATTTTCTGATGTAAGGACTATAGATTCAGCCAACTGGGGCGTGGGGTGGTTAATAGGAAGAGATGATTTTAAGCAGTGGTGGCTCAATGGTTAGCATTGCTGACTCACAGCGTCAGGGACCTGGATTTGATTCCAGCCTTAAGCGACTGTGTGGAGTTTACACGTTCTCCCCGTGTCTGTGCGAGTTTCCTCTGGGTGCTGCAGTTTCATTTCTCAGTCCCAAGATGAGCATGTTAAGTGGATTGGCTGTGCTAAATTCCCACAGTGTCCATGCCTGTGCAGGTTAAGCTATTTACCATGGGAAATACAGGGAATGGGTGAGTCTGAAAGGGATGCTCATTATCGGGTTGGTGTGGACTCCATGGACGAGTACCCTGTTTCTGCACTGTAGTGATTCTATTCTATTCTCATGAAGAAGAATGTACTTATCTCAATGTGCTGTGAATCTGTGGAATTCCCTATTCAAAATGCGGTGGATGCCAGGACAACTCATTGCAAATTTACTGAATAGATACAGATGTTGAATTTGCAATGAGTTGAAGGGTGAGAGAGAGCAGGCAGGAAAATCCAGCTGAGACCGAGGTGAGCTCAATCATCACCATATTAAATGGTGGAGCTGGTTCGAAGGGCTACATTGCCTCTCCTGTGCCCAGGGCTTATCTTCTTACGGTAATAACTGGAAAGCTGAATCCAAAACTCACCACCTTCAGCAAAGGAGATTTTCGGAAAAAGCAGGATAGTCAGGTGGATTAGCGTTCCAAACTTAGATCGTGAGGAAGTATGTGGGAGATAATGATTTTGCAATTTTAAACTGAGGTGAGTTAAAAATCACACAACAACAGGTTATAGTCCAACAGGTTTAATGTGATCATGATGAAGGAGCGACACTCCGAAAGCTAGTGTGCTTCCAATTAAAACTGTTGGACTATACCTGGCGTTGTGTGATTTTTAATATTTTGTACACCCCAGTCCAACACCGGCATTTCCAAATCATGTAAACTGAAGGGAGACAGTGATTTATGGTTTTAGACTGTGGAGTACATTCATTCACACCGTCCAGAATATTCTGCTGTGAATATCTATCCTATAATTTATCACAAAGCGAAGGTCTCTGACAATGAAAACCAATACTCCCAGGTAACATCGCCTCACCTCGTAATCTGATAAAAGACTTGTGATAAGTCTGGTTGAATTTAGAATACAGAAGGAAAGCGGGAAGATTAAATCCAATCCAATCCCTGTGCTTAAACAAAGGAGACCTACAATAGGATGAGGAAGGAGTTGGCTAATGTAGACTGGAAGCAAAGACTTTAGGGTGGGACAGTTGACAGACAGTGGAGGAATATCAAAGAATTTTTCAAACTGCTCAGCAAAAGTATGTATCAGTGAAAATTGAGGACTGTAGGAAAAGGAGTAAGCTGCCATGGGTGTCTAAGGAAATAAGGGAGTCTATCAAATTGAAATAGAAAGCATACAAATTGGCAAAGACCAAGGAAAAACTAGGAGATTAGAAAAACTTTAAAGATCCACAAAAAGCGAGATGGGATTGAGTAGCTACCCCCAGGGCCAGAATAGCAGTTTACACTGCTAGAGGGGTACCTATTATGTGGGGAACATATGGCCTCTGTAATAGTTGGAGCATTTAACTGTTACCATAGAGATAATGCTGATCAAGTTAAAACGCACAGCACACTGCAAAATCTTATAGTCCAACAGCTTTATTTGGAAGTACAACTTGGTGATGTGTGGTTTTTAACTTTGCCCACCCCGCTCCAACACCAGTTCTACCACATCAGAATCCTAACAGACAGCCCCACTGAAACTGAAGTGCCTGTCAGATACCTAACTGAGCCACAGGGGTGTGGGGGAGAGGTATTTGATTTAACCACAAAGTGTTGAGCTGAACTCGACTTTTTAACTGCCATTGCCATGGAGATAATATTGAGAGACAGCCTCCATTCAAAACCACAAACCACAAAGGTATAAGAATGGGAGTGGCACATCGGACAGGCGGGGAGTTACCTGATGCTGCCTGGAGGTGTTTTGCATGTACACTAACCAGGTAACTGCCATGTCTCGTCAATAAAGACTCAAAGAAGACCTCTCAGAGTTCTGTGCCTAGTTATTCCTATCCAGCAGGGTTCAGGAATATGAGTACACAGCAGTCAGTCTTCACAGTGGAGGATACGAAGAACATGCCAGTAATTGATAAGGAGACTGAGGAAGGTGAGGACCAAGAAACAACCATCATCACAAAAGCGTTAGAGTTGGGCAAGCTAATGGAGTTAAAGGTAGACAAGTCTCCTTGCTCAGATGAAATACATCCCAGGGTGCTACCAGAGATAGAAGGAGAAATAGTAAATATACTTGGAGTCAGAGCATCCTATAGCAGAGGCTGGCCCTTTGGCCCAAACTATCCCATGCTGACCAGAATGTCCATCCACACGAACCCCATTTCCCTGCACTTGGCCCATCTGCTTCTCACCCTTTGCTATCCATGTATTTGTCCAAATGTCTTTCACATGTTGTTAATGTACCCACCTCAACCACTTCCACTGGCAGCTCAGTCCATATACATACCACCCTCTGTGTAAAACAGTTGCCCCTCAGGTTCCCTTTCATTCTTTCTCCTATAACCTTAAACTGATGCCCTCCACTCCTTGATTCCCTGGGCAAAAGACTGACTACATTCACCTTACCCATGCCTCTCATGGTCTTATAGACTTCGAGAAAACATTCCCCCTCTGTTTCCTCTGCTCTCAACAACAACAAAAAATCCTCGTTTCTCCAACCTCTCCCTATAACTCAGACCCTTGAGCCCTGGCCAAAATCCTTATATATTTCTTCTGCACTTTTTCCAATTTAATCGCTGAAACCTACATTACATTCATCACATTTCCAGTATTTCCCCACGGCGCTGGAACCGACGTGACAACGCCAATGGATTACAATCCTTAATCGATAATTAACTCCTTTGCAACAATCCCGTTTTCATCGTTTGTTCCATGGTGCAGGTATCCTGGTCTCTTTCTGGTTGCTTGGTAATTAAAACCTTGTCCTCATACAAAACAAATCTGTAACTTAATTGTTCCTGGAAAATGTGCCATGTTTTTCAGACTTTTAAAAACAAATGAAATCTCTCTCCCCAGTCACCACACTAACATGGACTTGGCTGTGTCTCGGTAATTTATTCCAGGCACACTGACATTTGAAATATTCACCCACGGACAGAATACACACCTTTCCTTCTACATGAAAAGGCCAATGATATCCAGATCGGCACGGATCACGTACCTATCAAAACTGAACATGAAGTTCAATTTGAATTTCTCATCCATAAATCCGCCATTTCAGTAACGTACAGAGAAAATAAAATACCATCGTTAATACCGGATGGATCTTTATAAGACAATGATAGTATTAAGTTGTAGTTCCCTTGTTGCCCCAAAGCTTTAAATCTCAGTCTCACAATTTCTCTCTCTTGTTAACTGAAGACCAAACCAATCTCCTCACTCCTTTCCTCCACACCCAGTTCTCACACTCTCTCTCCTCTCCTTGAATTCAGCTCCCTAGATCCTGCCTGCAGGCTAAGAACCAAAAAAAAAGGGGTGGCATGATGGCATTGCTGCCCCACAGCACTCGGGTCCCAGGTTCGATTCCAGCCTTGGGTGACTGTCTGTGTGGAGTTTGCACATTCTCTCCGTGTCTGCGTGGGATTCCTCCGGGTGCTCCGGTTTCCTCCCACAATCCAAAGACGCGCAGGTCAGGTGAATCGGCCATGGGAAATGGATCTGAGTGGGTTACTCTTCCGACGGTCGGTGTGGACTGGTTGGGCCGAAGGGCCTGTTTCCACAGTGTAGGAAATCTAATCTAATCAAGTCTATTACTCTAACTCGGAGCTTTCCGGGTGTTGGTGAATCCTCCTCCCACCTCCCAGGGTTTCCTTCCTCGTCAGAACCAAACTGACTTTTTTCCCCAATCTGGAATCTCTTATTTATTTTCCCCACACCGACCCTCTGATAAGAACCATCCTGCACACACTGGCCAAATCATATCTGGTTGAACTAAAATGAAACAAATTAGAACTTTAATTGCAGGCCCATCCTTGTTCCTTTCCATAACATTCCTGAATCTTCACACGAGTTCTGATAACTTTCTGCAAAATGCTCCCCCCACTGATACGCCGACCACATGTCAGGATACGAAGGCTGGGACCATTCCCTGGGTCCTGTTCTCAGAGGGAGGAAGGGAGGGAGCAAACAATGACAGATTAATCCCATACATCCACAGTCTCCCTCCCTGGCACTGACCCATACTGCACATAGGCCAACAATTGGCCAGCACTGTGCCCGTGCACTCGTCTCCCCTCCTACAGAGCATGCTCCAGATCACACAGGAGCCTGGGTGATTGACTGCAGTTGCTGCCCAATAGGGTGGAGAGGGCGGGGCTGGAGGACTGGAGTACTGGGACAATGGGATGGTAAACAATGAATGAATGTGGAGGACACTGGGGGATGGACAGGTCAGTGAGGGACAGGAGCAGTGCAGCAGCAGGAGGGGATCCTGGACAAACTGAGCAATGGGAGAGTCTGACAGGAGAGAGACTACAGGAAGATTTGGAGGCTCAGACAGGGACAGTTGGGAGCTTGGGCATGTTTTCCAATCAGCCTCTTCAAAGATGCTGTTACTCAACTTTGAACCCAAACCTCGTGGTTCAGAGGTAAGGACACTATCGCCGTTTCCTGGTTGCCTAGTGGAATGAAGGGAAGATTTTCTCAGTCAGACTCACATGGAAACTCCATGAGCTCCTCCCACTTACTGTCTACGGTGGGGATGGAGGAGACAGAGCAGACGGAAGGGACTGCCTTTCAAAAGGAACTTACCGGCATTGGTGTTATTAACAAGATTCAAGACACAGTCACTAACACAAAGCTGGTGTACATGAACTTTATCCAGAATATTAACACCTATAATTGGGTGACGCAGACCCCAATGTACAGAGTTAAGTCGTGGATATTAATAACGGCTTTGTGTGTGAGAAATCACCTCTCATGAACATGAGTCAATTTTTTTGAAGAAGTAACAAAGAGGATTGATGAGGGCAAAGCGGTGGAAACGATCTACATGGACTTCAGTCAGGTTTTCGACAAGGTTCCCAATGGTTGACTGGTTAGCTAGGCTAGATCTCACGGAAGATAGAGAGAACTATCCATTTGGATACAAAACTGGCTCAAAGGTAGAAGACGGAGGGTGGTAGTGGAAGGTTGCTTTTCAGAATGGAGAACTGTGACCAGTGGAGTGTGACAAAGGATCGGTGCTGGATCCACCAATTTTCATCATTTATATAAATGATTTGGATGTGAATATAGGAAGTATTAGTAAGATGACACCAAAATTGGAGGTGTAGTGGACAGTGAAGAGGATTACCTCAGATTACAACGGGATCTTGATCAGAGGGTCGAATGTGCTGAGGACTTGCAGAAAGAGTTTAATTTAGATAAATGTAAGGTGCTGCATTTTGGAAAAGCAAATATTAGCAGGGTGTATACACTTAATGGTAAAGTCCTCGGGAGTGCTCCTGAACAAAAAGACCTTGGAATGCAGGTTCATAGCTCCATGAAAGCAATCGCAGGTAGATAGGATAGTGAAGAAGGCGTTTAGTATGCTTTCCTTTATTGGTCAGAGTACAGAGTACAGCAGTTTGGAGGTCATGTTGCGGCTGTGCAGGACATGGGTGAGGTCACTCTTGGAATATTGCGTGCAATTCTGGTCACCTTCCTATCAAACAATATTGTGAAACTTGAAAGGTTCAGAAAAGAATTACAAGCATGTTGCCAGGGTTGGAGGATTTGAGGTACAGGGAGAGGATGAATACACTGTGTCCCCTGGAGCGTCAGATGCTGATGGGTGACCTTATAGAGATGTATAAAATCAGTAGGGGCATGGATAGGGGAAATACACAAGGTCTTTTCCCTGCGGTGGGGGAGGAGGTACGAGCCCTTCAGAGGGATTGAAGGGGATGGGGAGAAAACAGGAACAGGGTTGTGTTGCAGATCTATAAAATAACAGTCTCCCTCGCCTCTCGGTTTCTCCCCCCACTTCGGAAAATTAGAATCCCCACAGGAAATAGGCCCTTCGGCCCAACAATTCACACCCACCCAGACCCATTCCCCTACTCTATTACTCACCATTTCCCCGGACTAATGTACATCCCTGAACACTATGGGAAATATAGCTTGGCCAATTCTCCAAACTGCACATTTTTGGACGACAGGAGATAGGGTTTAAAGAGTAAATAATAGGTGGGGACAGACCCCAAAGAGAGACTGGAACATTTGGAAAGACAAAAGAGTGGATAACGATCCGGCTGGGAGGGCGGAAAGATGTTAATGGAGGAGACAGGAACCTGGTAGCATCTCAGCAGCCGTGGTGGAAATGGCAGCTGATGATCTACGTTCTGTTGCAAAAAAGACCCGGAGCATCAAATTCCCCCCACTTTAACACACAAGACTGTTCCTAGGCCATCATTTCTGTCTCATGCTTACTGCAGTGTTCCAGTGAAGCTTGATTCAGGCAGGCAGAACACTTCAGAACATACCAAAAGGCCTCCGATTTCAAGGACTGCAATTTCCCCTCCCGTGTATCTCCTCCTCTTCCCACACCACTGCCCTTGGCACCCACACCTCCAACTGCAACAAGGATGGAATCCCCCTAGTCCTCACCTTCCACCCAGATACAATGCATTTCCACCCATTTCCACCAACTACAATCAGACCTCACCACCAGAGATATATTTCCCTCCGCACCCCTCCCACATCCAACAGAGATTTTCCTGCACATCCAAACACCCCAACTTTTGTGTCCTTTGCTCTCGATGCGGTCTCCTCTACAGTGGGGAGTCAGGATGCCAACTTGTGGAACATTTCAGGGAACATGCACCAACCAACCCCACCGCCCTGTGGCCAACCACTTCAGCTAACCCCCTCTGCCGCCACGCTGCCAAGGACATGCAATTCCTGGGTGTGATCCACCCCCAAATCCGAGCCACCCGACGCCTGGAGGAAGAACACCTTATCTTCTACCTTGGGACCTTTCATCCACACGGCATCAAGGTTTCCTCATCTCCTCTCCCCCATCTCATCGCAGATTCAACCCTCCAACTCGGCACTGGCCTCTTAAACTGTCCCACCTGTCCATTATCCTTCCCAATTATCCATTCCACCCTCTCACCACTACCCCATCTACTGGATTAGTGGTGCTGGAAGAGCACAGCAGTTCAGGCAGCATCCAAGGAGCTTTGAAATCGCCTTTTCAGGCAAAAGACCTTCATCAGGAAGGGTTTTTGCCCGAAACGCCGATTTCAAAGCTCCTTGGATGTTGCCTGAACTGCTGTGCTCTTCCAGCACCACTAATCCAGAATCTGGTTTCAAGCATCTGCAGTCATTGTTTTTACTACCCCATCTATATCTACCTAGTCTCTTCCTAGCTCCCCACACATCCCTCCCTATTTATCTCTCAGCCCGCTTCCCCCACTCACACATTTCTGATGAAGTGCTTATATGCCCAATATGTCGATTCTCCTGCTCTTTGGATGCTGCCTGAATTGCTGTGCTTTTCCAGCGCCACACTTCAAAGCAAGCTGGAAGAACAACACCTCATCTCCCACTCGGGGACCCTGCAATCCTTTGGCTTCAACATCGAATTCAATAATTTTAGGTCCTGAACTCTCCCACGTTCTAGTTTTTTTGCCCCCTACCTCACCTACCAGGCCTTGTTATTACATAGCCTGTTATTACACACTACCTATGGATAACCACTAACAGTCCCCATAAACAGCTATTTACTCTCCCCCATCCAGGTTGATATCCACTCCTTTGTCCAACTGCTCTGATCTCTCTCCCTTTGGACTTTATCCCCACCTATCATTTACTCCTTAACCTCTACCTTCTTCATATAAACCAATAGAATTTTCTCAGTAATATCAGTACCTGAGGAAGCGTCACCGGATCCAAAATGCGAACTGATTTCTCTTCACAGATGATGTCAGATCTGCGGAGCTTTTCCAGTACCTTCTGGTTGTTGTGTGTGATTTACAGCATCCGCAGTTCTTTTGGTTTTAATTTACCCCGAGTATTTCTTTCAGGTCAAGCAGACTGAAACAGTATTTATCAACCCTCCCAGTCCACACTAACTTCATCTCTCTCCCAGTCCCTCATACTGACTGAGAACCCTCTCCCCTCACAGTGACACTGCGCTTGCAAAGCTCATGGTCAGGTGTTGGCCCGCTGGACACCCCCCCCCCCCCCTCATTCACTCCCATTGGCTGGAGGATCACGCCAACTGTCCTACTGGTCTGAAGCTGTGTCAATCAGCCAGGCTCCATTGTGACATAAGTGGTGGGATCCTCCCAGGTGCATCAGAGGCTGAGCGATGACCTCAAAGGTTTATTAAATAATGAGGGGCATGGATAGGATAAATAGACAAGGTCTCTTCCCTGGAATGGAGGAGTCCAGAGCGAGAGGGCATAGGTTTAAGATGAGAAGGGAAAGATTTAAAATGGATCTGAGGGGCAATTTCTTTCACACTGGAGTTGGTGCGTGGATGGAATCTTCTCTCGGGAAGTGGAGGAGGTTGGTACAATTATACCATTTGGAATATGGATGGGTATACGAATAGTAAGGGAGTAGAGGGATATGTGCCAAGTGTTGGCAAATGGGACTAGATTAGGTTGGGATATCTGGTCAGCATAGACCAGTTTAACCAAAGAGTGTGTTTTCATGCTGTACATGTCTATGGCTCTGCCCTGTGATGAGCTTCATAATTCACAGTGAATGGGACAGTATCTCAGAGCACAGGGGCTGGGGGCTATTCAGCCCAATGGGGCTGTACACCCTCCCTCTGGAGATGGTGCCAGTCAGTCCCAACTCACCTTCCATTTGGACATAGCCCTCCAAATCCTTCCTTTAAAAAGGAAAATTGCAAATTTGTTTTGACAATAACTACTGAATTTGCATCCAGCTGTCAATCAAACTGTTCCAGATGCTCAGAACTTACTGAGTAAAATAATCTTCACGTTTTTACCCTGCATTATTTGCCAGTTACCTGAAAGTAGTTCATAAAAATTGTGACAATGTTAATAATTTATCATGCTGTCTCTGTAAATTAAATTTCCTGGAAACAATTCTGCTCCTCGTTGAAATCACTGCTTAACCTTCTCAGCTCCAAGGAGAATTTTCTGACCTTCTGCTAACTCTCCATAAAAGAAAAACCGATCTTAATTTTAAAATTTTAGTGTCATAGAAATGTACAGCACAGAAACAGAACCCTTGGTCCAACTTGTCCATGCCCACCAGATATCCTAAATTAATCTCATCCCATTTGCCAGGACTTGGCTCATATCCTTCTCAATCTTGCCTGATCACATATCCAATCAGATGCCTTTTAAATGTTTCAATTGTACCAGCCTCCACACTTTCTCTGGCAGCTCATTCCATACACATACCATGTTCAGCTTGAAAACATTGCCCCTCACATCGCTTTTAAATCTTTTCCCTCACACCTTAAGCCTGTGCTCTCTGGTTTTGGACCCACCTAATGTGGGAAAAAGACCCTGGCTGTTCACCCTAACCATGTCTCTCACGAGTGTATCAACCACTGAGGTCACCTCTCAGCATCCCATGCCCCAGGGAAAACAGCTCCAGCCAATTCAGCCTCTCCCTATATCTCAAACTCTCAACCCTGGCAACATCTTTGTGCATCTTTTCTGAATCATTTCAAGTTTCACAACATCATTCCTGTAGCGGGGAGACCAGGACTGAAAGCAGAATTCGAGAAGTAGCTGAATCAATGCCTTGTACAGCCCCAAAATAATGTCGCAACTCCTATACTCAATACACAACACGTTCACTAGCCTACCTAAGATTCCACTTTCAAGGAAGTGTGAACCTGCATTCCAAGGTCTCTTTGTTCAGCAACACTCCCCAGGAGCTCCTCATTAAGTGTACAAGCCCTGGTCTGATTTGCTTTTCCAAAATGCAGAACCTCATATTTATCTAAATTAAACCCATCTGCCCCTCCTTAGCCCATTTGATTGAAGTCCCATTGTACTGAGGTAACCTTCTTCACTGTCAATTACACCTCCAATTTTGGTGTCTAGTGTAAACACTTCCAGCACCTCATATATTCACATAGAAATCATTGATATACATGACAAAAAGCAGTGGACCCAGCACCCATCCTGACAGCATATTTCGCACACAGTTATTGGGTTGGGTAAGTTGTGGGCATGGACGGTACGGACTGAAGGGTCTGTTTCCATGTTATACATCTCTATGACCTTCTAGACAATTCTGTATCTAAATAGCTAGTCCTCCCTGTATTCTACAGTCTCAAACTTGCTAACCGGTCTGTTATGTAGAACCTTGTGTCTTCCTGGAGTCCAAGTTAGTGACTTCCATATACAAAGCCATGCTGCCTCTCCCTCATCACTTCTTGCCTTTCCAATTACATGTAAATCATGTCCCTGAGAATCACATCCAACAACTTCTGTGCCACTGATTTCAGGCACACTGGTCTATTGTTCCCTGGCCTTTCCTTCCTACCTTTCTCAAATAATTCTGCCCAGCTTCCAGCACCTCACCTGTGACTATCAATGACATAAATATCTCAGCGAGGGGTCCAGCAAACACTTTCCTAGATTCCCACAAAGTTCTGGGTTACACCTGAGCAGGTCCCAGGGATTTATCCACCTTGCTACCGTTTAAGACATCCAGTACCCCCTCCTCTGTAATATGGACACTTATCACGTTATCACTATTTATTTCTCCAAACACTCTAGCTGCCACATCCACTTTCAGTAAAAGAATCTCATATAGAATCTCTCCCACCTCCTGCGGTTCCACAGACAGTCTTGATGATTTTTGCGGGTACCTATTCTCTGCCTGGTTACTTTTTGTCCTTAGTGTATTTGTACAATCACTTTGGATTCTCCTTAAACCTATTTCCTAAAGCTATCTCATGTCCCCTTTTTGCCCTCCTGGTTTACCTCGAGTATACTCCTACTGCCGCTACACTCCTCTAGGGATTCACACAAACACAGCTCTCTGTACCTGCCATATCCCTCCTTCATTTTCTTGACCAGCCCCTCGATTTCTCTCGACAGGCAGCATTCTCTACACCTATCAGCCTTGGCTTTACCAGGAAAATACTGTCTATGTACTCTCATCGTCGCAGGCCTATGGAAGCAATGGCAGATGAGGACAGAGAAGCAATCATTCTCAGTAAAGAGGTAATGTTGGGAAAGATAACAGCCTAAAGGTAGATGGGTCTCCTGGCTCTGATGGAATGCATCACAGGGACTAAAAGAAAAGATGGCGGGGGGTGGGATAGCAAATACAACTCGTAATAATTCATTAAAAGTTGTTGGATTCTGGGATGGTTTTGACAGACTGGAAGCTGCAAATGTGGTGCCACTGTTTTTCAAAAAGGACCCGTTAGCTTAACTTCTGTAGTGGAGAAAATGCTTGAACCTCTCAAGGAGATAGTGGTGAGATATCTGGGTAGAAATTGTCTACTATTTGCAATTTACACAAATGTTTTGGAGTTGAGGACCAAGTGTACGGTGTCAGAGTTCACATTTGATACGAAGATGAGGTAAAGCAATGTCTGCAGAGGCCACTGTCAGTCTGCACAGGGATACAGATCGGTTAAGTGAGTGGGTAAGGATCTGGCAGATGGAGTTCAATGTTGGGATATGTGAGGTCATCCATTTTGGTCGGACGAACAGCAAACTGGATGATGAAATGGTGAAAACGTGCAGCAGGCTGCTGTGCGGAGGGAGCTGGGTGTCCTTGTGCATGAATCACAGGAAGTTGGTTTGCAGCTCCAGCAGGTAATTAAGGCAGTGAAGGGAATAAAGGGAATATTATCCTTCCATGCGAGAGGGATGGTTTTGCTGCTGGTGAGGCCACACCTGGGGTACTGTGTACAGGTTTGGTCCCCTTACATTAGCAAGGATGTACTGGCACTGGAGGGAGTACAGAGGAGGTTCACTAGTTTGAGTTGGGAGTTGAGAGGGTTGGCGTATGTGGAGAGATTGAGAAAACTGGTTCTCTTGTCATTGTAATTTAGAAGAATGGGAGTTTGGATAGGAAGCAATAAAATTATGACGGGAGTAGGTAAGATAGAAGCAGGGAGGCTATTTCCACTGGGGGCAGGTCAAACAACAGAGCATTACCTCAAAATAAGGGGGATCAGATTTAGGACTGAGCTCAGGAGGAGCTTCTTCAGCTAAAGGGTTGTGAATCTGTGGAATTCCCTTCTGAGTGCAGCATTTGACGTTATCAACTTGCATGCCTTTAAGGCAAAATGTAGATTTGTGAACAGGAAAAGAATTAAGGGTTATGGTGAGAGAGCAGGAATGTGGAGTTGAGGCCATGAAAGATCAGCCCTGATCTTGTTGAATGGCAGAGCAGGCTTGAGGGGGCAGGTGAAAGTTCTTGCCTTGTGCCATCAAAATTGGCCATTGTCCAATTCAGATCCTTAACGTTTAGATCTGATATATTATTGTCTAAAACTATTTTTAAAATAGTAGAATTATCAGAGAATCCCAACAGTGTGGAAACAGGTCGTTCAGCCCATCATATTGATACTGACCCTGAGAGCCTCTTAACCTCCCGCTGTAACATTGGATTTCCCAGGGCTACCCAACGTACACATCCCTGAACATTATGGGCAATTCAGCCTGGACAATCCACCCAACCTGCACATCTTTGGACTGTGGGAGGAAACCAGAGGAACCAGACGAAATCCATGCAGAAACCCCTAATAAGATGATCATCCCTTTCTTATTTCCCAGTTCCACCTAAATAACTTCACTGGCGTACTCCCAGGAATATCCTCCCTAAGAAAAAACATAATGCTATCTCGAATCAAAACTGCCACTCCCCCTCCTCTCTCGTCCCCCTTTCTATTCTTCCTATAGCATCTGTCCCCTGGAACATTAAGCTGCCAGGCCTATCCATCCCTGAGTGATGCCTCTGTAATTGCTATAATATCCCAGTGCCATGTTCAAAACCATACCCTGAGCTCCTCTGCCTTCCCTGTCAGGCCTCTTCTATT
This sequence comes from Chiloscyllium plagiosum, assembly GCF_037043375.1. NCBI lineage: Eukaryota > Metazoa > Chordata > Chondrichthyes > Orectolobiformes > Hemiscylliidae > Chiloscyllium > Chiloscyllium plagiosum. The sequence goes on along the minus strand of NW_028270177.1, from coordinate 98,579,883 downwards.
GAAGTAAATGCAGTGCAACTGCTCAGTCCGACTTCATTCTGTGCCTTGCCCTTGCCTGCCTTGACTATTTGATTTCTGAACTGTACCAGCCTCAGACATATCTCTTTCCTCACTATCTTCTTGGGTTTACACCTACTCCCTCACTGGTTTAATGCCTCCCGAGTATCACCAGCAAGTCTCCCTGCCTAGAAATTAGACACCTTCCAATTCAGGTACAATCCATCTTTCTTACGCAGGTCAACTCTACTCCAGTGGAGATCACAACGATCCAAAAAACGTGAATCCTTTCCCCCTGCACCAGCTCCTTAGCCACTCATTGAGCACCTCCTCCTCTTCTGTAATATAGACATTTTCCAAGATGTCACCATTTATTTCCCCACATTCTATATCTCCGATGTACTTCTTCACAGTAAACACTGATGCAAAATACTTATTTCCTAACTCGCCCATCGCCTGCAGCTCCACACAATGGCTGCCTTGCTGATCTTTGAGGGTCTCTATTTTCTCACTAGTTAGCCTTTTGTTCCTCATATATTTACAAAAGCCCTTTGGATTATCCTTAACCCTATTCGCCAAAGCTATCTCACGTCCCTTTTTTTGCCTCTTGATTTCCCTCTTAATTATACTCCTACTGCCTTTATACTCAAAAATTTTTTGGATTGGAATAAATGCAAAATATAACATCCTGACAAAACAAACGAGGGTAGGACTTACACTCAATAAAAGTAGGGCCTTGAGTAGTGATATGGGAACAAAGAGACCAAGGGGTTCATGTCTTTGAAGTTTGTGTTACATGTAGACAGGGTGGTTAAGAAGATGCTTAGCACACTTACCTTCATTGTTCAGACCTTTGAGTACAGGAGTTCGGACGTTATGTTGAGGATGTACAGGACGTTGGAAAGGCCTCTTCTGGAATACTCTGTCCAGTTCTGGTTGCGCTGTTATAGGAAGGATATTAAATTGGAGCAGGTTCAGGAGAGATTTACCGGCATGTTGCCATGAATGGAGGGATTGTGTTCTAAGGAGAGGTTGGATAGGCTGGAATTTTTTCACTGGCGTGCACGAGGTTGAGGGGTGACCTTATTAGAGGTTTATAAAATCAGAAAGAGTGTAGATAAGGTGAAAAGCCGGGGGAGAGGGGGATTCAAAACTCGGGTGCATTCATTTTGAGAAGAAATAAGAAAGGTTTCAGAAAAGACATTAGGATTTTTAAAAAAAATGTATACGTGTGAAATGAACTTCCAGAGGAAGTGGTAGCTGTGAATACAATTACAATATTTAAAAGACATTCAGATTAGTACATAAATAGGAAACATTTGGATGGATGTGGACTAAGCGGAGGCAAGTACAATTCGTTCAGTTTGGAATTATGGTTGGCATGGACTGGTTGGACCACAGGGCCTGTTTCCTTGCTGTATAACATTATGACTCTAATCCTCAATAACTCTAAATTCCTCCATCCTCAACTCTCCCGATCACTGTCACTTCATCCAGCCTCACAACTCTTCCTTATTTATATAATTCCTCACCAGCCACAGAACGCTCCCTATCTCATGTCCTCCAGTTTCTCAAATCTCTGCGATATGTGCCTTTCTTTAGTTCCAGCCTTGAGGATGCCCTCATTCACTCCGATTGGTTGGAGGACAAACTGGTACGGCCTGGTCCTCCAGTACTGCCCTTTGCCCCCTATTGGCCTGCACTGACATCAATCATCGGGGCCCATTGTGAGGTGAGTGGTGGGATCCTCCCTCTCTCTGCCCTGGGATGAGCTACAATATTCACACTTAATGGGGCAGTATCACAGAGCACAGGGGCTGGGGCTATTCAGCCGATTTGGGATGTACCCTCTCCCTGCGGAGATGCTGCAAATCTGTCCCAATTCCCTTCCTTTTTGCCCATAGCCTCCCAAATCTTCCCTTAAAAAGTAAAATTCCAAATCTGTTTATGAATAACTGCTGAGTCTGTGTCCAGCTGCATTCAGACTGTTCCAGATGCTCAGAATTTACTGAATAAAATAATGTTCACATTATTTGCCAATTACCTGAAAATAGTTACTAAAATTGTGACATTGTTAAAAATTCCACTCTCTCTGCAAATTAAATATCCTAGAAACAAATTTGCATCTGGTCAAAATCACTGCTTAACCTTCTCAGCTCCAAGGACAATTATCTGTGCTTCTGCTCGCTCTCCACAAAAGAGGAACACATCTTATTTTCATTTATGAGTGTCATAGAGATGTACAGCACAGAAACAGACCTTTGGTCCAATTTGTCCATGCCAAATAGGAATCCTCAACAAATGGAGCCCCATTTGCCAGCTATTGGTCCGTATCATTGGAAACTCTTCCTCTTCATGTACCCAATCGGATGCCTTTCAAATGTTGTAACTGTATCAGCTTCCACTATTTCATCTGGCAGCTCATTCCACACATACACCACACACAGCTTGAAAACTTTGCCCCTTAGATCCGTTTTTAATCTTTGCCCTCTCAACCTAAGCCCATGTGATCTTATTTTGATCCCACCTAACTGGGGGGAAAGGACCCTGGCTGTTCACCTTATCCATGCCCTTCATGATTTTATAAATCTCCATGAAGTCACCTCCCAGTCTTTGACTCTCCAGGGAAATTAACCCTGGCCTATTCAGCCTCTCCCTGTAGTCCAAATCCTCCAACCCTAGCAAAGTCTTTATAAATCTTGTCTGAACTCTTTCAAGATTCACAACATCCTTTCCAGAACAGGGAATTTTGAACTTAAAACATAATTCCTGAAATGGCTTAATCAATGTCCTGTCCAACCACAATTTGACGTCCCAGCTTCTGTACTCAATGCATTGACCAATAAATATAAGCATTTCACTAGTCTGCCTACCTGCGACTCTACTTTCAAGGAACAATGAACCTGCACTCCATGGTCTCTATGTTCAGCAACATTCCCAAGGACTTTACCATTAAGTGTACAAGTCCTGATCTGATTTGCCTTTCCAAAATCCAACAGCTTACACTTGTCTAAATTGAACCCAGTCTGCCATTCCTCGCTCCAATGGCCCATCTGGTCAAGATACTGTTGCATTCTGAACTTGTCCACTTCTTCATTGTCCACTACACCTCCAATTTTGGTGTCTTCTGTAAACCCACTGACCATATCTCATATTCACATCCAAGTCATTTATTTAAGGACCCAATATCCATTACTGCAGGACAATGCTGCTCACAGGCCTCCAGTCCGCAAAGCAACCCTCCATCACCACCCTCTGCCTCCTACCTTCAAGCTAGTTTTGTATCCAAATGGCTCGTTCTCCCGCCATTTCATGTTGTTATCTAACCTTGCTAACCAGTCTGCTTTGTGGAACATCGTTCAGTGTCCATATAGACAACGTCCACAGTCTGCCTTCATCAATCATCTTTGTCACATCTTCAAAAAAACTCAATCAAGTTAGAGAGAGAGAACTTCCCACACACAAAGCCATGTTAACTATCCCTAATCAATCCTCGTCTTTCCAAATACATGTAAATCCTGTCCCTCAGAATCCCTTCCAACAACGTACCTACCACTGACGTTAGGTTGACTTTTCTCTTGTTCTTTAGCTTTCCTTACCACCTTTTTAAAATAATGGCACCCATCTTCCAGCATCTCACCTGTCACAAACAATGATATAAATACTTCAGGGAGGGGCACTGCCATCACCTTCCTAGCTTTCCACAAATTTTGGGATACACCTGATCAGGTCCCAGGGATTTATCCACCTTGCTCCTGTTTAAGACATCCACTACTTCCTCCTCTGTAATCTAGACACTTTTCCAGTGATCACTATTTATTTCTCCAAACTCTCTAGAATAGAATAGCATAGTATTTGTCCCACCTCCTGTTGTTCCATAGATGGCCTTGTTGATCTTTAACGGGTCCTATTCTCTGTCCGGTTATTATTTTATCCTTAATGTATTTGTAGAATCTCTTTGGATTCTCCTTAAACTATTTCCTAGAGATATTTCAAGTCCCCTTTTTCTCTCCTGATTACCCTCGAGTGTATTACTGTAAAAACGTGATCCTGTGCTCCCAATTCCTCCGCCTCTACCATATCTGCTCCCAGTAGAAGCAATTCCACTCCCAGAAAGGTTTCCTATTTCAAGGACCACATTTCCCTTCCACGTGATCAACAATGCACTCCAACGCATATCCTCCACTTCCTGTACCTCCGCTTTCCCCCCACCCTCCAACCACAATAAGAATATAACCCCCCAGTCCTCACCTGCCACCCACTAATCTCCATTAACCTCTGCTATGTCCGCTACCTACAGTCAGACCCCACCACCAGGGATATATCTCCCTCTCCAGCCCTTTCTATCTTCCGCAGAGACCATGGGATCTTTGGTGCTGATGTGCTGGCCCACGGATACCTCAGTCACTCACCCTGCCAAATGGCCTAGTGAGATTATCACTAGATGGATAATCCAGACACCCAGATAACATTCTGGGGCCCAGGGTTTGGATCCCGTCACGGCAGATAGTGGAATGTGAATTCAATAAAAATTTGGAAGTAAGAATCTATTAAAGACCATGAATCCATTGCTGATTACTGCGAAAAGAAATCTCATCAGATTCGCTAGTATCCTTCAGGGAAGGAATCTGCCATCCTTACCTAATCTGGCACACATGTGACTCCAGACCCACAGCAATGTGGTTGACTCTTTACTGCCCTTTGGGCCCAGCCAGTGACACTCTCATCCTGTGAATGAATAACAAAGAAGGTAAAGTCTTGTACACAACCATACTATTCTTACAGAGAAGTCATCTCTTAGTAAATTTGCTTCTCAACTCCCTGCTGACTATTGGGGAAGGGGGGCTCAATAGTACCATCCCAATAAGGAGATCAACCCTTTCTTATTTCTCAGTTCCACCTGTATCACCTGCCTGGATGTACTCCCAGGAATACCCTCTTGAAGCCCAGCTGTAATGTTATCCCTAATCAAAAATATCTCTCCCCTTGCTCTGTTGCCCCCTTTCTATCTTTGCGATAGCATCTATACACTGGAACATTAAGCTGCTGGTCCTATCCATCCCTGAGTCATGCCTCTGTAATTGCTATAATAACCCAGTGCGATGTTCAAAACCATACCCTGAGCTCCTCTGCCCGACCTATCGGGCCTCCTGCATTGAAATAAATGCAGTGTAACTGCTCATTCTGTGCCTTGCCCTTGTCTGCCTTGACTGTTTGACGTCTGAACTGTACCAGCGTCAGACTTCGCTCTTCCTCACTCTCTCTCTGGGTTTACCCACATTCCATCACTGGTTTCTTGCCTCCTGAATAGCACTAGCAACTGTTCCCTTCCAGTGCAGGTACAATCCATCCTTCTGATGGAGGTCAATTCTACCCCACAAGAGATTCCAATGATCCAACAATGTGAACTCTTCTATTCCTATGTCATTGATACCAATAAACAACAGCCTCCCCTCAAAATGGTTATTCTCCCCTTTAAGAATATTCTGCTCCCTCTCTGAGACATCCTTATACAAAAATTACACATTCGAATAACAAACCTTACACTCAGCACGTCATCATAAAAGGATTACATGACACATTGACGGTTTGGGGAGACCTTTTGCGAGAATGCGATGATTCAAAGGAGAATTTTTAAGCAGCAAATAGGATTGATCTGGAACACAACACTCACACACACAATGCGAATATCCAGGTCCTGATATACTGAGTAATTCAATCAGAGTTTGGCAGAATATTTACTGAGATTACCATCTGAATGTCCACCTGTAATATCCTGTAATACAAGTTTATAAAATCTGTCACTACCAGTTCAAGTTAGAAACCCACACCATCCCCTCCTCGTGGCCCAGGATGACTGTACATATTACCCTTGAGGACATCAGCAGTCAACTCAGGGGGAAATCTGTGGGTTTCTAGGAGATTCCAACTTGAGATCTCATGTGACTGAACACAGCAGTTCTTTGACACGTTGGAGAAAATGATCCAAGCGTCAGTGAGATATGGGGAACAAGAATTACTTTCTTTTCTTTTATTCCGTGCTGCCGCTCTGCCTCATCAATAAGACTTGGGTGTGAAAGGCTAACGATGGGCAAGTTGTCTCCATCCTGACCAATGGGTAGGAAGATCCTCCCAATCACTCCAAAGCGTATCCCTAAAAAGATAGCAACTCTGCCTGCTTCCCACTGCCCAGTTCTCCCAGTAAATGTTTGGAAGAATGGGAAGGGGAGATATCTCCGAGAAAAGGCATAACTGTAAAGGTCTAAGAGGATTATGAAAAGAGAGAGTTGCTCAGGAGAAGGGGGCAACAAGTTGCCAGATGGGGTGTAACTTGGGAAAATGGGAAGTTGCTCATTTTGGAGGAGATAATAAAAGAACTAAGTACTATTTAAATGGTGGAAACTGTAGAAAGCTGTACCACAAAGGGACCAGGGGTAATTGTTCAGGAAACACAGAAAGCTACCACAAAGTTACAACAGGGAATGAGGAAGGGGAATCGAATGTTTTGTTTCAAAGGTTCTCAGTACTAGAGTTTGGAGTATATACCTGAGAGTACCGTGTGGAAGTGCTGGTGAGACCACCATATCTGCAGTAATGGGAGCAGTTTTGGTCCCTTTAGATAAGGAAATGTGTCACTTTATTGGAGGCATTTCAGGGAAGATTTAATGAGATGATCCCTGGTTTGGAGGGATTATCTTTTAAATAAAGGCTGAAAAGGTTGTGACTCTACTCACTGGATTTTGGAGAAAGAGAGGTGATCTCATTGAGACCGATGGGGTTCTTAAGGGGTTTGACAGGATAAATACTGAGAGGATGTGTCTGAGGGTAAATACTGAGGGGGGGGAGTCTGAATCCAGATTCTGAGTCACGGAATCAAGGGTTTTTTTTTCAAGTTTAAGGTGACACAGATGCGGGTAAGGGGTTTCAGTGGCAATGGAGCTGGGATGAGGTGGAGAAAAGCAACGTTTAAGAGATTGGAATTCCTGGTGTTGTGATTGTGTGGATGTCTGATCAGAAGGTCACCTTGGGGTCAGATATAACAGCAATATTGTGAAGAGTGTTGTTCTGCCTCAGAGAGTTCCCAGTGAGAGGGAGGGGCTCAGCAGAAAAGTAAAGGTAAGGCAATGGGTTTAACCGTGACAATGTTTCAATGGAGGAAACTGCAGCTAATCGAGTAGTGGGAGAGTGGTAAGCAGTTTGATAACTGAGTAACAGTGGAGTAATGGAGAGGGATGATGGGGAGGGAGAGCTGGGCATCGTCAGTGTACATGTCAAACCTAACAGTGTTTTTGGATGATATCACCTCCTGGCACTATGTACGTGAGATACAGGAGAGACCAAGGATAGATCGTTGAGGGACACCAAATGCAAGGAATTCAGAAAGGAAAGGGAGAGTGGAGATGGAGCAGGATTTTCCAACAACGGTGAGGTCAAATATTAGTTTTTCACAGAATGGGAGAGAACGACATAACCAGAAAAGACCAACAGACAGAACAAGGAACAATATCTATGAATTGGCGAGGGGGAGTGAAGAGGCGGCAGCGGAGGAGAGAGAGTTGGAAAGTGAGTTTAGTGAGATTAGAGTAAAGGGTCAAGGGGGGCTCTGATAAGGCTTTACAAGAGACTGGAGAAAGATGTAGGTTTAGGATAAAAACCAGGAACACCACGTGATGCAGTTTGGCTCAGTGGGCTAGTGGGAGGGAGGGAAAGAGCAGATCGGATTATCTCAGTCTTAGTGTCAGAGGAACTCCATGTGCTCTTCACTCGTTGTTGGAGGGGAGGGTGGAGGAGACAGGATGATGGACAGTGTTTTACAAAGAAACAAAACCAGGGTTAGTGATATTTAAAATGAGTGAACAAACCTGATGTATTTAGCTTTTATCCAGAATATTAAAACAAACGACTAAAGTCCTGGTTCGAATCCCGTCTTGTCAGATGGTGGAATCTGAATTCAAGAAAAAAAAGTATTAGGAATCTCCTGATCTCCATGAAACCATTGTCAATGGCGAGACAACTCCTGCCAACCTGACAGCGGCCCAGCCAGCTATTCACTGTATTAATCACTCCAAAGTCTCAACAAAGGAATGAAACTGGATGGACCAGTTGGCAACTAACAAGGCACCAGAAATTACAACCACAGAATCAGCCCTCTCAATGCTGCAACGTCCTCCTCACAAACATATGGTTTTTGGTGCCAAAATGTGGAGAGCTGTCTCACAGATCAATCAAGGAAGAGCCTGACATACTCATACTCACAGAATCATCCCTTACAAACAATGACCAGACACCACCATCACCATCCCTAGATATCGAGAGTGTGGTGCTGGAAAAGCACAACAGTCAGGCAGCATCCGAGGAGCAGGAGAATCGACGTTTCGAGTCTAAGCCCTTCATCAGCCTGACCTGCTGTGCTTTTCCTGCACCAGACTCTTGACTCTGATCTCCAGCATCTGCAGTCTTCACTTTCTCCTGAAATCTCTGGATAGGTTCTGTCCCACCAGCAGGACAGACCAGGCAGATGTGGTGGCACAGTGGCGTACAGACAGGGAGGATTTGCCCTGGGAGGACACAGCATTGGGTCCGGAGACCAGGAAATCTCAGGGCTCCTGCCAATTACCACGTCCCGTCCTCCCTTGGCTGATGGATCGGTTCTCCTTCATGTTGAACAACATTTGGAGGAAGCACTGAGGAAGTAAAACGGTGTCAAATGTACTCTGGGTACAGGATTTCAAGGTCCACAATCGAGACTAGTTCTGCAACGGAATTACTGACTGAGCCGGTCAGGTCCGAAAGGATATCGCTGCTCAACTGAGTCTGCAGCGGGTGGTGAGGGAATCAACAAGAGCGCAAAACATACTTGATCTCATTGTTAGGAATTGAGCAGCGGCAGATAGATCTGGCCATGACAGTATCAGTAAGAGCGACCATCACACATTCCTTTCGGAGACAAAGTCTTGCCTTAAAGTTGAGAAAAACCTCAACCGTGTTGAGTGGCATTATCACAGTTCTAAATCGGACAGACTTCGAAGAGATGTAGGATCTCAAACTGGGTATCTCTGAGGCACTGTGGGACATCAACAGCAGCAGAACTGCACTCCAGCACAATCTGTAATCTCATGGGTTTGTAAATCCTGCTCTCACCCATCACAATGGACAGGAAAGGAGGGCATGCCATGAGCAGCACCAGGCAGTCCTAAAAATGAAGTGCCAACCTGGTGAAGCTATCAAACAGGACCATCTGCATTTCAAACAGCATCAGCAGCAAGCAACAGAGCTAAGTGATCCTACATTCAATGGAACAGATAGGAGCTCTGCAGTTCTGCCACACCGAGTTGTGAACGGTGATGGACAATTAAACAACTCACTGGAGGAAGCATCACAGAAATCCCCACCCTTATTAAAGGAGGGGCCTCACACATCCATGCAACAGATAAGATGACAGCATTTGCAGCAACCTGCAGCCAGAAGTGCAAAGTGGGAGGATCTATCTTCGCCTTCTCCAGTGGTTTCTAACATCACAGATGTGAGTTTTAAGTCAGTTCGATTCAGTTTGTATAACATCAAGAAATGTTATAAAGGTTAAGTAGTGCAAAGGCTACGGGCCCTGCCAATATTCTGGCAATAATACTGATGGCTTGTGCTCCAGAACTTGCCACCCACCAAGCCTCGTACCGCTCCAGCACTGGCATCTACCGACAATGTGGAACATTGCCCAGGGATGTTCAACACAAAAGCATAGGGCATCCAACCCAGGCAATTTCCATCCATCAGTCCCCACTTGATCAGCAGTCAAGTAATGGAAGATGTCATCAACAGGGCTACTAAGCATCAACTGCTCAGCAACAGCCAGCTGAGCGACACTCATTTTAGGCACCATCAGGGCCACTCAGCTTCCGATTGTGTTACTGCCCTGATTCACAATCTGGCAACCAGCTGAATCCCAGAGGTGAGGTGAGTGTGATAACTCAGTCCCACTCCAAGACCACTATTCCTAGCTGATTCCATCATTGTCTCTGCTCATATACTTTCATCCACCTTGTGTTATCCCCAGACTTCATTTTCCAAACACACTCAGGGCCAGGTTCCCACATTCAACCTCCCTATAATCTGAAGAAAGTCTAAATCTCTGCTTGTTGATTCATCAAAAGGCTCCTAATTATCATCAACAGCATACAGACATAGAGATGTACAGTAAGGAAACAGACCCTTCAGTCCAACCCATCCATGCCGACCAGATATCCCAACCCAATCTAGTCTCACCTGCCAGCACCTGGCGAATATCCTTCAATTTAGAATTCTCACACTTGATTTAATTCATCCCTAGCTCCCTGCACTACACACACTTTGAGACCTCGACAACCCATTTTCTTCAAGAATCCCAACCATTTGTTACTTCATTACTTCACCTGTGTGGCTGTTTCTACAGTTGCTGAAGCAGCATGGTCTGAAATTTGCAGCCAAAACTCAAAGGTCTGCATTCCACCTTTAAGACATCCCTCAAAACCTGCTTTTTGGCAATGCTTTTGGTCACCTGACCTAATATCTCCATCTCTGGCCTAAAGTTCTCAATAGTACTTTTGTAAAATTATAAGTATGATAACAAAAATACAAACTGTTGCTGATTTGGACATTATTTTCAAATCATCACTGTTGCTGAATGAATAATCTATAATGCCACTTACCCAACCACATTGTAGGAGCACCTTCACCACACAAACTGCAGCTGTACAAGAAAGTCAAACATCATCCTCTCCAAAAGCAACAGGGCTTTGTCATTAATCACTTGAATCTGTGGAAGGGGAAACACAGTTGATGTTTCAGGGAGTGCAAAATCGATTACAGGGAATGAAAATGGTGCAGAATTTGACAGTCAGAACTGGAAGGAAAATACACTTGCTTGTTCGAAAAAAAAAGTTCTTGACTGTCAAAAATCTTCAAGAAAAAAATAATCTGATCATAGAGCAACACGTGGTCAGCGGCTGGGCTGCAGTGAAAAACTCATTTACAAATGGTCTAAAAAAGTAATAATATAGTAGCAAACAGACCAAAAATATACCTAAGGAAGCCAGATATTGACAAAGTGGTCATGAGGGAACCCAGAGGTGAATCAGAGCTGTATTGGCTGCTGTGATCCCAAAGACTCTCGACGAAAGAAAGGCTGCACATGCGCCTGGCTGCATCTTGCCCCCTACAAAGATGGCGGCTCCGCACGTATCCAGTGAATCGTTGTCCCGAATAAAGATGGCGGCGCTCACTCAGGCCTGCAGCCGCGCTGAGGCAATTCCCCGTTTACTGCAAACACGGGACTGGGACGTTCACATTTGTGTTTTCCGACGTGCATAATTTGTTTGAAAACCTCTCCGCTCATAGCAACACAGTTTTTCTCCCGTTTCCCTGTTTATTTCTTTCCTTATCATATCCTTTCTCTCCATAACTTCCCGAGCATTCATTACAGCGACTCTTCGCCGCGCGCTGGAGTGATCACATGGTTATTTAGCTCCGCCCTTCATTCACTTTGATTGGTTGGAGGACCAACATCCCGCTAGGTCATCCAGCTCCGCCCACCGTCCTTTGATTGGTCCGATGCTGACATCAATCACCCGCGGGTCACTTTGTCGGCTAGAGCATGCGCAGTGTGTCCTGCTTTAGCTGATATGTTGGGTAATGTGATGGGAGAGTTTACTGAGGGTAAGAATTCCCTTTGTGTGAGCTCTGCAGTAGACTTCCTTTATTCATGGAGGGAATTGCCTTCCTACTCATGACTGTATAGCTATGATTGATGAATCAACGCCATCTGAATCAGTACATAAACACCCCATTTTCACAACATCTGAAATGTTTAGCACATTGTATCACGGTCTTCTTTGGAATAAAAAAAACATGAAACGGAGCCTCAAGGAATCGGAGCAGGAGTAGGGCATTCATTCCCTTCAGCTTGTTCCCCCATTCTATCAGATCATGGCTGGGCCAACCCAGACCTCAACACCTCTTTTATGCTTGATCCGCATAGCCCTCAACTGCTCAATATTTCAAAAATATATCTGCCCTCTTTCAAAATAATTTGAGATAGAATCATAGATTGCCTACAGTGTAGAAACAGGTTCTTCAGCCCAACAAGCCAGAACAACCCTCTGAAGAGTAACCCAACCATTACCCTCCCACATTTAACTTTCACAATTGTTTGGGTGAGAAAATTCTTGCCGTTCAATGAGAGAAAAAAATCTTTACTTTTTATAAAATGAATGTTCCCTTATGTAATATCCCCTGGTTTCAGACTTCACTGGTGCTAGAAGATCTAGTCAACATCAACCCTGTCAACCTCCTCAGAATCTTGTTTCCATTATATTACCCCTGCTTATCTATTTTTGATAGGTCAACCCTTTCGTCCTCGAAGCACGTAAGTGAATCTTTTTTGAATGGTCTCTGATGTTGGTTTATCCTTTATTAAATATGGGAGCGAACATTATATACAGAATTGCAAATGAGGACTCAGCAACAGCCAGTGTGGTTAACCAATCCTCAATCCATGCTAATACATTACGCCAATACCATGAGCTCCTAAATTGTGCAATTAACTGTTATGTAGCACCTTATCATTTGCATTTTTAAAATCCAAATACAGAACATCATTGGATTGCCCTTTATCAGCCCTGCTTGTTATCTCCTCAATGAACTGTCGCAAATTTGTCAAATATAGTTTCTCTTTCACAAAACCCAGTCTACCATGTTTAATGCTAATCTTTTCTAAATGTCCTGCAATTTCTTACTTTAATATTTGACTCTGTAGATTCTTTCAGTAGCTTTGCTAAGTATGATTTCCCCTCTCTTAAATCCATGCGGACTCTGTCCAATCCAGTCACTGTTCAGTAAGAAACTTGACTGTACTCCAATGTAGTTAGTAAATTTATCTGGATTTATTTTTAAAAATCGATTACTTATCAATGTTGGACCCATACAATATCAATAAATTAGTGACTCTGAATTTGGGTTATAATTTTTTTTTTGTTAATTCCTTTTCTACTGTTTTATGCAGACAGCACCAAGTGATCACTCTTAATTGCGGGGAACTTTGAAAATAATGTATTTTAAAAATGACTTCCCAAATTGCTGCCTCATTATTGGGCAAGGAGGATTTTGCATTAAATAGTTTGCAGATAACATTGAACAGATGTTTGCTGCAATTTGGCCAGACTGCAGGTTACACCAAAGTGGCAACTCTGCTCTCAAATTCTTACTTGACACTGCCCAAGGCGATACTGATGGGACTTCACTTTGCCATTCTTGTTCACCAGCTTTATTTCCAGATTTAATCGTAGAATCATTCTAGAGCTTGTAATTGTAGACAACTTCTCTTTTAGGTACATATGTAAATATCATACTGAAATGTTGCACTGAATGGTATCAAATCTGAAATTAGTCTCTAATCTGATAGTAACGTGCTTTGACTTATGTTTTGCCATAAGTCTATGCCAGTTATTTTTCTGAAGCCTATAATTCCTGATGAAGGGCTTATGCCCGAAACATCAACTCTCCTGCTTCTCGGATGCTGCCTGACTTGCTGTGTTTTTCCTGCATGACACTTTTCGGCTCTGATGTCCAGGTTCTTTGATCATCACTTTCTCCTTTGTGTAGATTAAACCAAGAATAACTTTTGTTGATCAAAGTGCAATAGGAACTAATTCATGAAATTCAGATATCTCACATTTACCTTAACGATGTGAACGCTAAGACATTACTAAATTATTATCAGTAATTGAAACCGTGCTGACAAACTTGTGCAATATCAGTGCCTCACCTTTAGAGTGTTCCCAGATATCGCGCAGCTGCAGTATTTTGTTTTGGACTCAGCTATATGTTGTTCTCACTTGTTTCTTTGTGAAAGATTACAAAATTAACTTCGATGAATGAACTTTTGACATCTTTAAGCAATGTTGGGAGAACAAAAATGTCAGTATTTCAAGTGCTGAAAAAGGAAAATAAACTGATAATCAGTAGAAATGGTTTAAGGTTGATATGGAACAAATTCTGGCAAATGGGATTAGATTAATTTTTGATATCAGGTAAGCATGGGCAAGTCGGACTGAAGAGTCTGATTTTGTGTTGTACATCTGTGACTTTATTCCCTCAATTATTCAAGAAGTTAAATACTTCGAGGAGAAAAAGGAGAATTTATGCAGACAGCACTTGGAATGATGATTGAGGTATATCAAACTCACATTATTTCATGACTTTTTCCTCTGAGTTCTTCAATGAACAAACTTGTTTTATTATCTGAATACATATGTATCATGTGATTTGTTACGCAGAAAATATTTCATTAGGATCTAGTGAACTATTAAGAAGTGCTCATTTTTAAAATTTAGGCAGCTTGATTGTTAAGCAAGAAAACGTTCAATCCCTTCCCACTGTTTTACTCCCACTGAATCATTGCTCTATAAAAGATAACAAGCTTTTTAGCTTTTCTGGGCACTGAATGTATGGAAATCAATTCTGAAGGTAAAACACCTCGTCAGTAATGGAGTAATTGCTTCTGGTCACTCTTCAGGCTATAGAGGCTAGGAAAGAAATGAGTTGGCCAAAGTTAGCAACATCATTTGGATGGACTGTGCTCATTGGGGAAACTTGCAAGATCTGTAGAAGAAACTCCTATTTCAGAGTGTATGCAATAAACCTGAATATTGTTATTTTTTCACAGAGCTTGAGACCTGACTGGAGCAGTAATGAACCTTGTATTGTTTCTTACATTTCCGAGCTTGCAAAATTATTGTTGGTAAATGCAGGTGACTTTATCAAAGCACATTTCACATGCCCCAGCTAGGAATTTGGTCCCAATTCTGTCAGTCCATCCATTCCTATGGATAAGAGGTATTTTAAATGTGAGCACTCCATTTAACTATTTGAATTGAATACTTCAGTGGTTAAGTCCTTTTGGATTCTTAATTTCTAATTACTCAATGTGATTTTTTGTCCCCCCTGAATTTGCCAAGCACTGGGCAGATCTGGAATATTCCAAATATTTACAATAGATGGATTTACACTATTGAAGGCAAGCTGGTAGATTTGAATACCATTCGGGTAGTCAACAACAATACATAAGTAACTTTATGAATTGCTTACTGTACAACGCAAGCCAAGTACTATTGAAACCACAGATTGTCTCTAAAGGATTCCCAAATCTAAAAAGTGCAATCCAGATATGCTCACTGTCACCATCTGGGAGCAGTCTCCCAAAGTGCTCCCAGAATTTAGAAAGCGCACACACTGCCCTCCAAAGCTAAACCTGCTGTCACAGGCTTCACTCTTATTGTATACAATGATATTTATTGTCCAGTTCTTTAACGTGACAAATGATTTTACAAACAATTTAGAAAATACTTTAAATCCTGAAGAAATGTGGTGTCAGCCCTTTGTAGGGGTGATAGGAAAGTGTGATGTTTGCTTGACCTTTGGCTCTATGTATCAGGCCTAAATGAACCTTTAGGAAAATGTGGGATGTTTCCCACACACTTTGTTTAAAAAAGCAAAGATTTTGCTCTGAGATGTAAATGTTCAATGAGGTTTAATAAAAATCCTTCCAAAAATTGAGAGTTTGACTTCAGCTCCTTTAAAGAGACATGCTCTTGGCCTTCAATTTTGTGACATGTGATCATTCTTTGGTAAAGGTTGCTGTGTGCAACACTGCAGGATGTTGTGCTGAAGTGCCTCATTAGGTGGATGAGCTTTATTACTGGTGTAACTTGGCTAATTTTGAGACAGAATGTCACTTTGAGTAAAATCTTGTTTTTAAACTGAGACGTGCTTGTGTAACTCAAGTGTGGAAACAATGCTCATGTTTGCAATGAACCTTTCACTTTTGGAGATTAGTATTTTTCCGATCTGTTTTGTAAATAAAGTTCACTATAGAAAGCACAGTGCTGGAGAACCGCAAGTCCAGCAGCATCTCTAAGGGGAATTAAACATTGTAAGTTTCACGTCCAGTGACCTTTTCTCCATTCAGACAAAGAGTCAGTGAACTTGAAATGTAACATTATTTTCTCTTCACCGATGCCCTCAGAACTGCTGAGTTTCTCCAGCACTTTGTTTCTGGGGTTCAGATCTCCAGCACCTACAGTTTATTGTTTTGTTATAGATCCTATGATTTGACTTGGGGAGCGAAAGGCAGTAACTGTGATCAACGAGGATAAAATTCCCCAACCACTGAAAACAAACTGGTTCTTTATACTTTGCAAAACACGACTGTAAATAAGAAATGCAAATAAGCTCAGTGCAAGGTGTCATCCCACCGCCCTTGTCTCAAACTTGCTTCTCATCTTTGAGGACTAATCTGTCAGAATTGTGTTTGCTCGCTTCCTTTGAGATCACAGTCCACAAATGTCCCAGTTCTGTGAATTTTAATTTTGTCCATTCTAATCCAACACCAGCAGCTGAAAGTCAAGAGTGAGGGAGGAATGCAAAATATAACAACAAAAGAACTAGGAACACGATAAGGCCGTCCTGCCATTCATTAAGATCATGGCTGATCATTTTGTGGACGCAGAACCATTTACCAACGTTCTCATCATATCCCTTAATCAATTAATTATTTAGTTATTTTTAAAAGAGTTATCTTAGCTTTAAAAACGTTTACTGAACTAGCATCAACTACTTCCCTGGGCAATGAATTCCATAGAGGTTAAGAAGTTTCTTCTTAATTCAGTCTTAAATTTGCTGCCTCTAATCTTGAGGTGATGCCCTCTTGTCCTGGCTTCACCAGCCAGTGGAAACATTCTCTCTACTTCTATGTTATCCATTCCATTCATTATTTTATATGTTTCCCATTCTTCTGAATCCCAATCACTATAATCCCAATCTACTCAGTCTCTGTTAAACCAACCCCCTCAACTCTGGAATCAATCTAGTTAACCTCCTCTGCACCTCCTCTAGTGCCAGTACATCCTTGAGACAGAAACTGCATGCAGTATTCCAGGTGTGGCCTTAACAGCATCCAATATAGCTGGAACATAAACTCTGCTTTTGAACACAATCCCTTCAGCAATGAAGGTCAAAATTCCATTTGCTTTCTGAATTGATTGTTGTACCTGGTAAGGTAACCAACTCCCATTCCTAGACGAGATGGTACAGAGAACACCGAACGGAGATTTCACCACAAAGGTATACAGGAAAGCCACACACATTGACCAAGTCCTGAACTATGAAAGCAACCGCCCCAACACACACAAACGAAGTTGCATCAAGACACTATTCAAAAGGGCCACAACACACTGCAGCACACCAGAACTGCAAAAAGAGGAAGAAGAACACCTCTACAATGTATTCACCAAAAACGGATACCCCCGCAATTTCATCAACGGATACCTAAGAGAAAGACAACGGAACGAGGACATGCCGCAACCCAAAGGACTAGCCATACTAGCATACATCAGGAGCATTTCCGAACTGACAGCCACACTACTACTCCCATTACGACTTATAACTGCACACATTTCCAGTGCGAGCAGCAGCGAAGGTAAGACCGTTTGGTTTTAAAAGTACTTACCGGTAGCGGGCAGCGGTGTTTTTTTTCTCTTTCACTCTCTCTTCACAGAAAGAGCGGGAGTACCAGGGGGAAGTGACGACGACCAGAGGGGCAGCCGAGACCCGGAAGCAGTTAGTGTAAGCTTACCTGGGTAGGTTTTTTCCCCCTTTAAAAGCGCGAAGGAGAGGGTGCTTCAGGGTGCAGGGCCTGGAGTGTAGGGAGGTTAGGAACATGGCATCAATTTCAAAGGAGGGTGCCTGTAAACAGGAAAGTGGCTTGAAGTGTGTATACTTCAATGCAAGAAGTATAAGAAATAAGGTAGGTGAACTTGCAGCGTGGGTTGGTACCTGGGAATTCGATGTTGTGGCTATTCCGGAGACATGGCTAGAACAGGGACAGGATTGGCTGTTGCAGGTTCCAGGATTTAAATGTTTTAGTAGGGTCAGAGGGGGTAAAAGAGGGGGAGGTGTGGCATTGCTTGTCAAAGATAGTATTACAGTGGTGGAAAGGACGATGGATGAGGACTTGCCATCTGAGGTAGTTTGGGCTGAGGTTAGGAATAGGAAAGGTGAGGTCACCCTGTTAGGAGTCTTTTACAGGCCTCCTAATAGTCCTAGAATCATTGAAGAAAGGATAGGGAAGGTGATTCAGGAGATGAGTGACAGTAATAGGGTGGTTGTTATGGGGGACTTTAACTTTCCTGATATTGATTGGGAAAGCTATAGCTCAAGTTCGTTAGATGGGTCAGTGTTTGTTCAATGTGTGCAGGAGAGTTTCCTGACACAATATGTAGACAGGCCAACAAGAGGTGAGGCCATACTGGATTTGGTTCTGGTTAACGAACCAGGCCAGGTGTTAGAATTAGAGGTAGGTGAGCACTTTGGGGATAGTGACCATAATTCGGTGATTTTTACTCTCGTGATGGAGAGGGATAAGTGTGTACTACAGGGCAAGAGTTATAGCTGGGGTCAGGGAAATTATGATGCGGTGAGGCATGACTTAGGATGCGTGGCTTGGAAAAGTAGACTCCAAGGCAAGAGTGTAAATGATATGTGGAGCTTGTTCAAGGAGCAACTATTGAGTGTCCTTGATAATTATGTACCTGTCAGGCAGGGAGGAAAGGGTCGTGCGAGGGAGCCGTGGTTTAATAAGGAATTGGAATCCCTTGTTAAATGGAAGAGGGCGGCCTATCTCAAGATGAGACGTGAAGGTTCAATTGGGGCGATTGAGAGTTATAGGGTAGCCAGGAAGGACCTGAAGAGAGAGCTAAGAGCAGCAAGGAGGGGACATGAAAGGTCCTTAGTCGGTAGGATTAGGGAACACCCGAAGGCTTTCTATAGGTATGTTAGGAATAAAAGAATGACTAGGGTAGGAATAGGTCCAGTCAAGGATAGTAGTGGGAAGTGGAGGATAGTGGGTTAGTATAGGTTAGGTGGGCTTGGTTCGGCGCAACATCGAGGGCCAAAGGGCCTGTACTGCGATGTATTCTTCTATGTTCTATGTTCTTCTACAAACCAACAGCCACTCTCAGACAACAACTCACCAGAACGAAGGACCCGATACCTAGCATGAGCAAAACTGATGTAGTGTACAAAATCCCATGCAAGGACCGCACAAAACACTACATAGGACAACTGGGAAGACAGCTCGCGATCCGCATCCATGAACATCAACGAGCCACAAAACGACACGACCAACTATCCCTAGCAGCCACACACGCAGACGACAAGCAACATGAATTCGACTGGGACAACACTACAATTATAGGGCAAGCCAAACAGAGAACAGCCAGGAAATTCCTAGTAGCATGGCACTCATCCACAAACTCTATCAACAAGCACATCAACCTGGACCCAATATACCGGCCACTGCAGCGGACAGCTGAAACTGACAACCGGAAGCGGCAGGGACAGACCACTATAAACACCGGCGGAAACACCACAGAAGCGCTTCACAGGAGGCTGCCGAGCACTGAGGATGTCACCTAGACAGGGGACGAAACGTTTGCAACGCAAATTTCCAGCACGGCAAATAAAACTACAACAACGAGTACCCGAGCTACAAATCTTGTCCCAAATTTTGAAGTCTCCAGTCTCGACAAGGGCGTGGGTTCGAATCCCACCGCTGCCATTTCTGCTGACAAGCTCCAACGACGGAGCTTCTAAAAATACTATGAGGATCCCAGCTGTTTTGATGTTTAAACAGAATAAAAATGGCTTTGCTTCCCGGGGAATTAACTGTCGTGTGGGGAAGTATCTGTGCTGTCATGATCGTGTTCGCCTCCCGTGTGAAAAATCGCCAGCACCTCTACTGTTGCTTTATGTTCCAGGCATTTTGAATTTTTACTGGAACCGAACGGAGACAGTTACTTCATCGCTGTTGTGAAACAAAGTCTTACGGTGACTCGACTCGTCGTTATTTGGTTTTCTGGCCAATGGGAAAATCGCTCCAATGAATTTCGATGTCATATATTATTGGATTTCTCCCAATTCCTTCAGTTATGTACTGGAAACATCGGAAGGGGAAGGTAATTTAATCGAGACTGTGATTGGTGAAATTCACTTATTATGGCCAATTCTTATTATGTTCTTTCTTTCTCTCTTTTCAGCATTGTCTGGGAAGTGGTGGTGCACTCAAGGTCCAAAATGTTTGAAAGAGTAGTTTGGAATTGCCCTGTTGTCAGTTGTGAGAATACTTTATAACTCATACCCCCGGACTGTATCACATTTAGCATTCATGCATCTCTGTGTCTGAAAATGCATGAGGTATGCCAGTTTTGTTTGTGTTCCGTGTTAAATGCTTTCTGTTTTGCGATTCGCTCAATGCATTTCGATTTAACAGGGTTTCTGAGGTAACTTCCAGCAGCAAAAATCCTCAGCTGAGGATCTGGGAAAATTTCACAGAGTATGGTCAGTCGGAGCTAAAGTAAGGAAGTCGTTCGTTTCTGCAGTGTTTCACAATACTACCTTTCCCGTGAGCAGTCGAACAGACTAAATGATTGTGCCACAGACTGCGACGGCAAGCTCTGCTAAAAAGTAATCCTTTCAAGCCGGTGGAAGCAACATGACGTTATTGGGGTACATCGTGGAAAAAGATACTTCGGTGGACCGAGTCCATGCTCACCACATAGCCAAAATTAAACAAGTCCCGTTCCCCAGCATTTGGCCCCAATCCCTCGAAACGCATCCTATCCAGAAACTCACCCGATTACCTTTGCAATTTTCTGAGTGTAATAGCCTCCTCCACTTCCTCTGGTAGATCATTCCAAACACGCACAACCTTCTTTGTGGGAAATGTGCCTCAGGTCCTTTGTCACTTTCAGTCCACTCACCTTAAAGCTATGCTGTCGAGTTTTCAACTCACACCAACTTGGGTAAAACACGTAAATACTCAGTTAACCACCCTTCCATAAGGTCATGTCGCAGCTGTTCCGCTGCAGGGAAAGTCGTCCCAGCCTATTCCACCTCGCCCTATGGTACAAACATCGACGACATCTTTGTCTATATTTTGTCATCAATTTAACGTGTATTTTTTTTTACGTTTTCAAGATGTCGATTACGCTGGACAACAACAAGCGATTAGAAACAGAAAGGTGAAACGAAGAACGGATTCAGCTTTCAGTGCTGGACGCCAGTGAGCCGCAGCACGGCCGGCTGTGGCTTGTTTCTGTAGTGTAGTGGTCATCACGTTCGCCGAACACGCGAAAGGTCCCCAGTTCGAAACTGGGCAAAAACTGCTTTGTTCTTCAACTGCAGCCTTTTCCATGTAAAAGAACTCCGCTTTCTTGCTTGCTTTCCCATTTGCAAATCTGCCTTCGAATTTGCTTGAACAATTCTGCTCTGGTAGTGAAATGTAATGCAATTCCATTTAATTACAGTGCAAAGCGTTGTGAAGTTTTTCTCCAACCTGGTTCTGATCACATGCCATTCTGTTGGAGAGTGTAGTTACCGCCTTCTGATCCTTCCATGAAAAGCAGTACCGCATTTGCATTCCTTGCGCAGGTGGCGCGGTTCAAAGACAGGAAAGAAGCAGATGCCCTGGTGTCACAGCGCACCACGATTTCCTGAACTTGTCTGTCTGTCAAATGTACCCCAAGGTCGTCTCAGAAAGACCTCATTTGGAAGCTGTCAATCGTTATTCAACGTGCGAGAATTGGCACCAGATATCATCAATCATGTTTTGGAGCAATTCCCACGTTCGTGGCTCATTCAATCAACAATAGCAATGAAAGAAATTACACTCTCATAGGAACCTTTCGACTTGCGCATTCATAGCGTCTCTAGTATTAAGGTCCGCCACGTGATCTAAGCCACGTCGGAACTGAAACGGAGGAATCGACAGAGAGGCTACAGAATGACATCGCATCCATTTGGTTTTCTTTAAATCACTGACGAGCATGAAAATGTACACGAGGAGGGCGAATGGGGAAATGAGGCAGTTGCAGCTCTGGTGAAATTCCTTCTTTGTGATTCACTCAGCAACCAGAGACGTGAAGGTGACTCAGGCGTGAGAGCTCTTCACATCGAGAACAAAAAGCACTCAAGGACAGTTAGCACCTCTTCCGGAGTGGGGGTGGGGTGAGGTAATTACCTTGTGACTTCTGTGACTATGTTCAGAAACTGGCTTTTAGATTGAGGTGAACAGAAACTGCATTTCTAAAAAGCTCCACGGAATTTAGCAAAATTTATTGAGTCGCTTCTCCTCGATTCCCACACAGGTTTCCAACTCAGTTGGTATCCATGTGGCTCATGTCCAGGAGTGAACATCTCAGCAGCAAATTGCACGGTTAAGGTAAGAGGCAAGGAAAGTGGCATCTCGAACTGTCTCTGCGGTCAGAACATTCTCACAATGAGATCTGTCGTTCTCGGATTGTAATGCTACCTCCGGTTTTAGGGTGGAGAACATTCTTTGGGACTCTTAATCTGAAACAAAAACAGACCCAGTGACTGAAAATATGCTGCACGGTATGGTGTGGAACACGGCCTGCTCAGGTTTGTGCATTTTCACTGTAGTCCGGTGTGTTTCGTGTTCCGTGTAAACGTGAAAGTCGTCCTGTTTCGAGCAATGGGTGAAATCATTTAGCAAAGCAAGAATGGAAATTCCCCGAATGTCAAGCAGCTCATGGTTATTTGACCAAATCATAAGCGAACCCATATTCTCACGCACTCACAGATACATTTGTAGCTGAAAAGAGTCTGAGAATATAGACTCAGCTTACCATTGACTTTTGTCTGGATTGATGGGCTATCAATATCTGCTGCGAAATTGACATTGTAGCGGGGCACATCCCAGCAGCTGTGCGAGTCCGAGAGGAATCATGGAACCCTTTTCATGTGACTTTGCATCTGTTGTTATGCAGGAGCACAATTGGAAATACAAGAAAATAAGGCGGCGCGGCGGCTGGTAGTTTGGCCGAGCGGTCTAAGACGCTGGATCCAGGTTCCAGTCTCGAAAGGGGCGTGGGTTCGAATCCCACCACTGCCATTTCTGCTAATCAACTCCAACGCTGCAGCTTGTTAAAATGCTGTTTCGGTGCCCACTGTATATTGATGTTGAAAACAAAAGTAAAATGGGTTTGCTTCCCAGGGAATTAACTGTGGTGTGGGATACTGCCAAATATTTCAAAATGTCTCTACTGTCATGATCGTGTTCGTCTCCAGCGCGGAAAATCGCAAACAGTTCTGCCGTCCCAGGCAAGTTGAGCTTTTACTGGAACCGAATGGAGACTGTTATTTCATCGCTGTTGTGAAACGAAGTCTTACGGTGACTCTACTCGTTGTTATTTGGGTTTCTAGCTAATGGGAAAATCGTTCCAATGAATTTCGATGTCATACCTTATTGAATTTCTCCCATTTCCTTCATTTCCGACCTGGAAACATCGGAAAGGAAAGGTAATCTAATCGAGACTGTGATTGGTGAAATTCACTTTTTACGGCCAATTCTTATTATGTTCTTTCTTTCTCTCTTTTCAGCATTGTCTGGAAAGTGGTGGTGCACTAAGGCTGCAGTATGTTTGAAAGAGTCGTTTGGAACTGTCCTGTTGTTAGTTGTGAGATTACTTTATGACTCATGCCCTCGGACTGTATCACATTTAGCATTCATGCATCTCTGTGTCTGAAAATGCATGAGGTATGCCAGTTTTGTTTGTGTTCCGTGTTAAATGCTTTCTGTTTTGCGATTCGCTCAATGCATTTCGATTTAACAGGGTTTCTGAGGTAACTTCCAGCAGCAAAAATCCTCAGCTGAGGATCTGGGAAAATTTCCCGGAGTATGGTCAGTCGGAGCTAAAGTAAGTAAGTCGTTCGTTTCTGCAGTGTTTCACAATACTACCTTTCCCGTGAGCAGTCGAACAGACTAAATGATTGTGCCACAGACTGCGATGGCAAACTCCGCTAAAAAGTAATCCTTTCAAGCCGGTGGAAGCAACACGACGTTATTGGGGTACACCGTGGAAAAAGATACTTCGGTGGACCTCGTCCATGCTCACCACATAGCCAAAATTAAACAAGTCCCATGAAACAACGAGCTACTGGGAACAGAAAGGTGAAAAGTAGAATGGCTTCAACTGTCAGTGCTGGATGCCACTGAGCCGCAGCACGGCTGGCTGAGGCTGGTTTCTGTCGTGTAGTGGTCATCACGCTCGCCTTACACGCGAAAGGTGCCCGTTTCGAAAGTGCGCAGAAACTGCTTTGTTCTTCAACTGCGGCCTTTTACATGGTCAAGAACGGAGTTTTCTTGCTTGCTTTCCCATCTGCAAACCTGCCTTCGAATTTGCTTGAACACATGTGCTCTCGTAGTGAAATGTAATTCAACTCCATTTAATTACTGTGCAAAGCATTGTAAAGTTTTTCTCCAACCTGGTTCTGTTCATATGCCATTCCGTTTGAGAGTGTAGTTACCGCCTTCTGATCCTTTCACGAAGAGCAGTACCGCATTTGCATTCCTTGCGCAGCGGCCCGGTTCAAAGACAGGGAAGAAGCCGATGCGTTGGTGCACAACGCACCACGGATTCCTGAACTCGTCTGTCTGTCAAATGTAGCCCAAAGTCGTCTCTGAAAGACCTCATTTGGAAGCTGTCTGTCGTTATTCAACGTGCGAGAGTTGGCAGCAGAGGTTCTGAATCATGTTTTGGAGCAGTTCTCACGTTAGTGGCTCATTCAATCAGCAACAGCAACGAAAGAAATTACACTGTGAGAGGAACCTTTTGACTTCTGTGACTATGTTCAGAAACTGCCTTTTAGATTGACGTGAACACAAACTGCATTTCTAATAAGCACCATGGAATTTAGCAAAATTTATTGAGTCGCTTCTCCTCGAATCCCAGGAATTAAGATCTCTGCAGCAAATCGCACGGTTAAGGTAAAAGGCAAGGAAAGTGGCATCTCGAGCTGGCTCCGAGGTCAGAGCATCCTCACAATGTGAACTGTCGTTCTCGGATTGTAATGCTACCTCCGGTTTTTTCTCCGTTGTCCTTTTTGTGGCACATGCTAAGAAATTAATTGTTATACCTTCAAGTTCCGCTCTCTCACATCTCTGCGTTTCATATATCAGGATTCAAACACAGCCGTTGTCGGAGATTTCTCTCCTTCCCACGATCATTAAACCTCCTTTCCGTCCCTCCCCCCATTTCTCTGAGGTAATGCACCGTCTATTACTCTCTTTCACATTCATACTGTTCTGTCTGTGCTGCTGCTGCGGTGACTGTTGTTGGGTGAACGTGCCCCAATACCACAATCGGGAACTTCAAACAAGTCGATCCATTTGAATACCGCGGTTGTGAAATCAATCCCCATGTAGCAGCCTTTACTGACATTGGTCAGAGACAACTGGAGCGTCAGACTCATGGAAAATTCCCAGGGCAGTTTTGGTGAAAAGACATTTTATTGGAAAAGATCAGCTTTTATGGCTTTCTGCGTTGGTCTTGTGATCATTTCATCGGACTGATAATCCAGAGACCGAGGTAATACTCTGGGTAATCGGGCTTGAATCCCACTATGCCATGATTGTCAAATTTGGATTCAAAAAATGTCTGCAGGGAAGAATCTAATGACTACTATAGATCCACTGGCAATTGTAGAAAAAAATCTGTTCCACATATGTCATTTCGGGATGGAATTTGCTATCCTTACTTGGTCTGGCCTGCATGTGACATCAGATTCATAGCAACATGGTTGAGTCTCAATTGCCCTCTGGGCAATTCGGAATGGGTAATAAATTCTGCTTAGCCAGAATCGCCCTCATACTAATCCAGAAATTTTAAAACAAATGTTCATTAGGCTCAAGCAAGTGTTGTGTGCAGTTTTGCAAGTCACATTATAGCAGGGATGGGATCACACTGAGAAAATTGCAGGAGATATTTACCGGGATACTGTTTGGGCTGAAGAGTTTCAGTTGTGAAGAAAGACAGGACAGAGTGGAGTGTTTGTCGCAGTGCAAAGGGGATGCAGACAAGACATGATTGAGTTAGGGTACGGACAAGGTTGACTGAACGAGTTTCCCATTGATGAAGGGATCGATCAGCAGGGGCCAGAGACTTAAGGAGAAAGACAGAAAGGCTTGAGAAAATGTGCAAAAAAGCTTTATCAGCCAGTGGGTGGTTAGAATTTGGAATACACTGTCTGCATTGTTCAGAGCGGCAGAAACCCTTATAACCTGAATAAATATTCAGATGTGAACTTTTGATGCCAAGGTATATAAGGCTGTAGAGTAAGCATTCTGAAATGGGATTCCGTTCATTAGGCAGTTGTTTTTGACAAGTGTGGCCACAATTAGTTGAAGGGCCTCCTTTGACACTCTTGTCCTCGGTAATATAATGGTTAGTGTCCCCTCCTGTCACCGGGCTCAATTCTCCGCTGGGGACAGTGTAAACGTTTTAAAACTGTCGCTCCATTCCCAAGTGCGTGTATTGATACCTGAACTTCCATTCTTGATGGGGAATGTCACAGGAAGGACAGTGCTGCCTGAATAAAGGTGGGGAAGGACTGCAGCTCTCAGGGAAGCAGTGTCAGTGAAAGTGCAAACACGTGACTTCTGCAAACTTCACCTTGCGACTGTGTTGGAATGAAAAGCATTTGACAGACTTGTTCCGGATTGAAGTGTTTATTAGACGCAGGAAGCTGAGGAAGAAACAACATAAACGTATTCAAATATGAGGGCAGAAACATGTCCCTCAGCACGAATGAAATTGTAAAGGACAGAGTAGCGTTTCGATACATTGAATTTGGGTTCATTTGTTTTGATGAGGTTGTTACCAGGGTATAAAACCATTAACAAATGATACAGCATTTGCTCAGTATGATGGAACATTGTCTCAGTAATTCGCACTGCTGCTCAGAGGGAGGGATAGGTTGATTGGCAAAATTAAATTGCCCTCTCGTGTCCAGGGAGTGAATTAAGTAAATTAGGTGAATTAGCCCTGGGTACCACGGCGATAAGGTCAGAAGTCACAGGACGTCAAGTTATATTCCAACAGGTTTATTTGAAATCATAAGGGGGAGGGATTCCCCTTCTTCAGTTGAAATATAAGGAAATAGGAAGGGGAGCTAGGTCTGGGTGAGATGCACTTCAGAGAGTCGACACCGGTTCGATTGACTGAAATGCTCTTTCTGCACTGTAGGATTATGTGATTCTATGAATTGATAATGACGGTGTCTACTGGGGTGTAAAGTCATTAGAGAAGATGCTGATGGGGGTGTACTGAGGATGAGATTTTATTCACTTGTCTTCTTGGAAAATTAAGAACAGTTATCCCTGAACCAAGGAAGACTTAATGGGTTTTTTTCAGGTTATAAAATGTTGGGACAGAGTAAATAGGTGGGAAATACCCTTTTCAAATAAGTAAACATCGAGACGCTAGACATTCAAAACCTTTGATAAAACCTTTGAAGGACAAAGAAATGATGAGAACAGAATCGCTGTCACTCCGAGAATCTGTTTCTCAAAATATTTGGAAAGGCACATTTGGTGACATACAAGGAATAAATTTCACAAGGAGAGAGACAGCGTGTGGCTAGGTAAAGTTCAGAGCTGGGGTGTAGTCGGTCGGAAGTTGCAGGGAAACAATGTCTAAGTTGGTTGACTTTCAATGTAAAGAAATTTCTTTAATGTGTGCTGCTGAATGAGGTTCGGTTCCAAAACGCTGCATTTTGAAAGATTTGGAATAATATTCCACCTAAAGCATTGTAAATGGAACTGAGTGGATTTTTATTTATTGTGAAGGGAAGATATTAAATAATGAATAGGAAGTGACCAGTTGTTTGAAGATCGACTTCCTGCTTTCATCACATGCGTAAAAGATGTGAGAACAAACACCATGATGTTTGGTCCATTTAATACTCAGTGAAATCTGCCAAAGCAACGAGAAACAAAACTGGTGGGTTTTCTTTTGCACTTTAACCGTCTGTTTTTCTAAGCAGTATTTTCCTTAAGCTGAAATAAAGTCAGAACAAATTTGAATACAACATTAATCGTTCCAATGAGGTATATCTAATTCACTTCTGATTATTACAATTAACATTGTGAGGTTTCAGCAAAATTAAAATGAAATGAACAAATCAGCATTTCTTGCGATTTAATCCAATTCAGCTTCATATGAGAAAGACCATTGAGCAACAACATTGCCTTTATTTCACTCACCATGGCTGCTTCTTCACGTGAGAGAGAAATTGACTGAAGAAATTATGGATCAAACGTAGGTGTACATATGAAGGAAAATTCTTGTCCTGTTTAATTCTGACACAGTTCTGACTCAGAATGTATTACTGACAGCTATTCATTCTGACCAGCATGGCTATTTATTGGAATTTGCTGTTATTATAATTCTAGTGAAAGCAGAAACACAATGGTGTGGATTCGATTCCGCTCTGGAACTTTCTCATCCATGACTTTCACTGCATGTAACCTGATGAGGTCACATGTCACCCCTCTACAAAATGTGAAGAGGAGACCGAGAGATTATGGTAGTTGGTTATTATACCGCTGTGCTCCACATTCACGGGTTCGAGTCACACTCTGATTGCTAACTTTACGCACCGCTTTTGCAGTTTTCCTTTGCACCTCACACTCTGGTATACACTGGATCGAGAATCTTGTTCTTGCCATTCACTGCATGGGAGGTTCACAAATAATCGACACCTCATTAAAGTCGAAATGAAGAGTGAGAGCAGTAATTTTATTCAATTGTAGATTAAATTGGTATAATGAGAAGGAACTCATTTTTCTTTCAGCCCAACATTCCAACTTGTTTTTCTCTCAATTTACATCGAAAGAAAGAGAAAAAAGTAACAAGAGATCGGGAGCACAAGTTTCTCCAGTGGGGTTGTTCATGAGTATTTCAATCTAACACTTCACACAAAGATCTGATCAGTATTTCAAACAGTCACTCGGAATTGGAACCGCAGAAAATTTCTCCAATGAAACAAACATTTTATTCTTTCACAAATTTCTGATGTGTGCGAATCATACAACGATCCATCATCCAGCGTGTTCACTGACTTGCCAACTGTATAAGATCGAGCGACTTCCTTCAGCATTCACAGCTTCTGTACACAGCCACCTGTGCTGTGCCCAGTGTCATTTGTTGCCCACAGGTCACAGCACATTTCTTCTTGCTGAGTTTATGAGCTTTGTTCCTGATCTGTCTGATCTGTTTAATAAACCTTTTCTGTCACTTCATCCCATCCCCCCACAATTCTGAACTTATGAATAAAATAAGGCGTTAGACGAAATGTTAAACCTAGTAGAGGTATACTATTCAGCCCAAGGAGCCTGCTTAACTATTCAACGAACTCATGGATGATCTGATTTGGAGATGCCAGTGTTGAACTGGGGTGTACAAAGTTAAAAATCACACAACACCAGGTCATAGTCCAACAGGTTTAATTGGAAGCACACGAGCTTTCGGAGCGATACTCCTTCAGATGATAGTCACCTGACTCGCACCTGATGAAGGAGCGTCGCTCCGAAAGCTCGTGTGCTTCCAATTAAACCTGTTGGACTGTAACATGGTGTTGTGTGATTTTTAACATAGTTGATCTGATAATCTTGAATTCCTTTCTGCTCACTTAGCTCGACAAAGTTTCATCATATTTCTTATTAACTATCTGGCACAGTTTGAAAATACCCAACCACACAGTCTCAACAGCGGTTACTGGAAAATGCCACAGATTGTTTGACCCCTGAGCAAAGAAATTACTCCTCATTTCTGAATTAAGTGGGCAATATCTAATTCTGAGATTATGTCCTCTGGTTCTCTCCTGAGAGCATAGGGCAAGCCATCTGCCCGTATCTACCCTGTCAAGATCCCACGAATATTGTACATTTATAATTGTTGTTATGTGATTATAAAGTTCCCCTCCTCCTCTTTTGTTTCAAGGACAATAATCCCAGCCTAACCAATCATTCCACGAAGTTCTACTGTATAGAGTTGGCAACATGTTAGTAAGTATGCACTGTCTCTTACAGCGTCCTGTAAGACTATTAAGGCAGGTGGAGAAATTTCGGTGAGGAAACGGGTTGAAATTTCACGCGCAGACGGGAATTGAAACTTGAAATCAGAAAGCGATTAGAATCGGATTGACCCACAGAAGGACCAAATACAGCAATGATGACTCTGACAAATGAGAATCTAATCATATTCGATTGACATTCACTGTCTTCAATGTAACTGAATTCTTCCGTGTAATCGTCCTGGGAGCTAGCATTTAGGGAAAATAGAACCTGACCGCCCATATAAAGAAGTTGACGACAAAAAACTGTCCGTGGGTCGATTCTGTTTGATTATTAACTCAACTCCTGTCTCCGTGAAGCCTACATCGTCCGCAACGCACAAATTAGATGTTTAACAGAACTATCTCCATTTCCCTCGGTGGGTGCAGCTTCAATGCCACTGAAGGAACTGGGCACCCTCCACGACAATGCAGTCACTTAACTGTATATTGTTCAACACCTGAATATTTATTCACTGAACTGCTCAGGCACAATTGCAGCAGAGTGCACCACCTAGAAGATTCACTGGAGTAAGTCATCCAGGTTTAGTTGACAGAACCTTCAAAGCTCAAAAACTGTACCGACAATAAGGCCAAGGTTGAAGATACACTGAACCTTCACCATTTGCAAATTACCCTCCAAGGCACATACCAGCATGACCTGGAGAGGAATCAGTGGTAAATTCATTGAGTGGTGAAGTAGTTTGATGGGCAAAGATTTATAATTCAGCCCTCTATCTTTCATCTTTCAATTTTTAAAAATGTAGATTATTGCATGGACCAGACTTGTGCTCATTCCTTTACTTGTTTCCTAAACTGCTAAACATCGAATATCATCCACAGTCTGTGGTCAACAACAGAAAATATCCAATAAACCTCTCGAACAACTGATCTCCCTGTCCAACAATCTTCAGGGATCTGTGAATGTCCACTCCAAGATCTCTTTGTTCCTGTACGCCACTCAGAAACCTCACTGCTATTGTTAAATTCACCACCACTCATTGGTCTGGATTCAATTCCATTCGCCATTTTTCCTCTCCACCTGATGGATACATCCCTGCGGTCCCAGACATTATTCATCATAGTCAACTACACGACTATGTATCGTCAGTAAACTTCTAAATCATGACTCCTAATAAAAAAGTTTGAATTATTGATCTACATCAGGAGACAGTGGTACTTCACTGGGAATAAGCATCCAAACATGGTTCCTTGCTGCATGGGATGAACAACTGCCATGCTCCAATCTCCATGGGTTGCCAGCCCAGTATCTCGCCACTACATTTGCAGATGACGCAAAGATTGGTGGAGTAACCAGAAAACATAGGAGACTGTCAAAAAATGAAGGGGAACATAGATAGAGTAAGGCAGAGTAAGTCGAACTGTCACGGAGTAAAGGAAGAAAAATTCCCTGGTAACATTCCTCCTGAAACTCCGTTGGGAAGGATGTTGAGGGAATGGACAAGTAACACTTGTACAGGGGAAAAAGATAAATAGAAAATGATTAAATATTGTTGTTTAGTATGGACCAAAGAACCAATCCTTCATCCAGCTGTCTTCTGGCCAAAGTATGATTCGGGTAAAGATTGCGTCTGTCAGTATTTAGATTTGTATGTGAATAAAAACAACCTTTTAGTCAAGAAGAGGCGGACTATGTGTCCTGTTGGAAGGGCAGTTTGGGAATGATGGTAGTAAAGACAAAGGATTCCCCCTCTGCCCCACCCAGTCCCTGGGATCCTTTTGCCTGTTTGCACTCCCTCCCCCCGTACCATAAAATCAGATTAGGTGAAAATGGGGGAGGTGGAGAGACAGACAGGCAGGGACAGGGAATGGATGACCCACAAGAGGAGGACGAAGGGGCGGTGGGCGGGGATGTTGTTATTCCCGCCCATCAATCCGCAACAAAAGAAAGGGAGGATAAAGTAGATGTAGAGGAGGCCTCTGGAGTATCTAAACGAAAGGCTAAGGGGAAAAACAAAACAAAAAAGTGGAAGAATATAAAGTCTTATCCCCTTCGGGAGGTACCAATAGGGGACAAAGAGATTGGGTTTATAAGTGCCCCCCTCACCAGTGGGGAGGTCAGAACATTTAAAAAGGAGATGAAGGTCCTGGTTGAGGATCCGATAGGGGTGACTGAACAAATTGATCAATTCTTGGGGCCCAGTCTGTATACGTGGACTGAGTTAATGTCTATTTTGAATATACTATTTACAGGGGAAGAAAGGGGAATTATACCAGGAGCAACCATTAAAATATGGGACAACGAACTTCCCATTGGAGATGGGGATACTGGACAGGGAGAGACGGAGTTTCCCTTCAGAGACACCAAGTGTGAAAATCAAAACCCGGAGCATAGGGAAGAAATGATGGAATTGAAATACCTGATTTTCAAAGGAATAAGAGAGGCAGTTCCGAAGTCGCAGAATTTGACTAAAGCCTTTAAAGTAAAAGAGGAGAAAGATGAGACTCCGTCAGCTTCCTTGCAAAGATTAAGAGACTCAATGCGGAAATACTGTGGAATGAACCCTGAGGACCCAGTGGCACAGGGTCATTTGAAAGTATATTTTGTGACAAAGGCATGGCCAGACACAGAGAAAGATACTGAAGATAGAAGGGAGGAGTGAAACACCATTAGATGAATTGTTAAGAGAGGCACAGAAAGTGTTTGCAAAGAGAGAGGATGAGAGACAAAAACAGAAGGTGAAAATGGTGGTAGCTACGGTTGATGAAGTAGTTAAGAAAATAATGGAACCAATAGTGAGCAACCAGAGCGGTGGGTGGCAGCATGTAGGACAGAGAGGGAGAGGGAGAGGGAGAGGAAAAGGGGGTTGATAGAGGGTTCGGGCGACAGGGGCAGAGATGGAAGTCTCCACAGGCAGGATGCTGTTATTGCAGAAACTCGGGCATTTTAAGCGGGAGTGTCCTGATCTACAAAGGGAAGAAAGGGCAATTCCGCTTATGAATTTTGATGTAGAATAGGGGTTTCAGCGGTTCCTGCCCCTGGGGAGCCATCAGGAACTCTTGATCAACTTGAAGGTGAGACCCTGTGGGGAATTACTTTAGATTAGATTACTTACAGTGTGGAAACAGGCCCTTCGGCCCAACAAGACCACACCGCCCCGCCGAAGCACAACCCCCACCCATACATTTACCCCTTACCTAACACTACGTACAATTTAGCATGGCCAATTCACCTGACCTGCACATCTTTGGACTGTGGGAGGAAACCGGAGCACCCGGAGGAAACCCACGCAGACACGGGGAGAACGTGCAAACTCCACACAGTCAGTCGCCTGAGGTCGTCTTCCTAGTAGATACGGGGGGCAGCACCATCATCGCTGAATTTTAAATCAAAGAAAGTAGGAATGTCAACACGGTCAATTACTGTTTCCGGGTTAAAAGGGGAAGGATTTACTGTTCCAGTATTTGAACCTATGATGATAGAAGGTCCGAAGGATACAGTGACAGGGGAACTGTTGTATATCCCTGATATAGGAAGTAACTTACCAGGGAGAGATTTAATTATCCTCTTAGGACTGGAGATTTGAATTCAGGAAAAAGAACTGGTTGCACAAATGGCAATGTTGACAGAAGTTGTGGAGAGAGAGATAGACTCTATTATATGGGCGAGAGAAGGCAATCGTGAAAAATACAGATCCGTCCCCTATAAATAAGTTTAAAAAGGAAAGGGGACGTTGTTTATGAGCGACAATATCCCATTTCCATAGAAGGCAAACGAAGACTGCAGCCAGTAATTGAGGGGCTAGAGATGGACTGTTGGAGCCATGTATGTCTCTTTATAATATCCTAATTCTACCAGTGTGAAAATTCGATGGAACTTATCGACTGGTGCAGGATTTGAGAATATTGAATCGAGTAGAACAGGTCAGGCACCCAGTGGTGCCAAATCACTATACGTTATTAAGTAAGATCCCTCATGACCACAAATGGTTTAGTGTGATAGATTTAAAAGATGCCTTTTGGGCTTGTTCCTTGGGGGAGGAAAGCAGGGAATGGGAAGATCCCAAGACAGGACGGAAACATGAATACCGGTGGATCGTGCTCCCCCAGGGGTTTACGCAATCCCCGAATTTATTTGGACAGATGTTAGAACAAATATTGGAGAAATGTAGCAGCCCCAAGGCAACTACCCCGTTGCAGTATGTAGACGACCTCTTAGTAACAGGAAAGAGAAGAGAAAGAGTAGTAGAAGCCACTAAAAGAATATTGAATTTCCTGGGTCAGCAGGGACTGCGAGTATCTAAAAACAAACTCCAATATGTGGAGGGGGAAGTGCAATACTTGGGACATTTAGTTAGTGAGGGAAATCGAAAGATCAGCCCAGAATGGTTAGAGGGAATAGTGGGGATTCCACTGCCCAAGATTAAACGGGAATTACGTAATTTTGGGGGGTTTAACGGGTTATTGCAGATTGTGGATTAATTCGAATGTTCAAAAGACGAATAAATTATGTCTCAAACTAATAGAGGAGGAACCAAAGTGTCTGAGTTGGGAAGAAGAGGAAAAATAAATATTCAAGTAATTCAAACAAGATCTGATCCATGCCCCCATGTTAGCCTTACCTTCTCTAGATTAACCTTTCCAGCTCTTTGCTACCGGAGATAAGGGAGCGGCTTTGGGAGTATTAACTCAGAGGTGGGGAGGAATGTCACAGCCAGTAGCATATCCTTCGAAGCTATTGGATCCAGTATCCCGGGGGTGGCCTGAGTGTCTGCAGGCCGTGGCTGTCACTGCATTGTTGGTGGAGGAAAGCAGAAAGCTTACATTTGGGGGAGCCCTAATAGTAAGCACCCCACACCAAGTGAGAACGATCCTGAACCAAAAAGCTGGGCGCTGGTTGACAGACTCGCGGGTTCTGAAATAAGAGGCAATATTAATAGAAAAGGATGATCTAGTGTTGGTCACGGACAATTGTTTAAATCCAGTTGCCTTTCTTTGGAAAGGGGAAGGAGAATGTCCTCAGAATCCAGAGCACAATTTCCTTGACATTATAGAATACCAAACTAAGGTCTGCATGGACCTGAGAGACGTTCCACTTTATGCAGGAGGCTGACTTTTTATAGACGGATCATCCCGGGTGAGTGAAGGGAAAAGACATAATGGGTATGCAGTCGTAGAGGGGACAAAAGGTAGTGTGGTGGAGGCAGGAAGGTTCCCAAATGGGTGGTCAGCTCAGACCTGCGAACTGTATGCATTGGAAAGAGCCCTTAGGGCGTTAGAAAATAAAGAGGGAGCAGCATACAGTGACTCGAAATATGCATTTGGTGTTGTGCACACTTTTGGAAAGATATGGCAGGAAAGAGGACTGATCAATAGCCGGGGGAAGGAATTAGCACATGAGGAGTTGATTAAACGGGTAATGGCGTCCCTATTACTCCCCCAAGAAATAGTGGTAGTGCATGTAAATGGTCATCAGAAAGGAAATGAACCAGAAGTTATGGGGAATAGATTAGCCGATGAAGTGGCTAAGGAAGCAGGCCTGGACCTACAAGGAGTGCTGATTCATTCCCTAATACCTACTGTCCCTGATCCCCGGAAGCTCCTATACTTACTGAAGGAGAAGAAAAAGAATTGAAAGATTTGGGGGCTGCAAAAAACAGCAGATGGGCAATGGGTGTTACCTGATGGAAGGGAAATGTTAAACCCAATGATGATGCGAGTGATTATGGCTGTCCTACATCAAGGCAACCATTGGGGAGTACAAGCAATATGTGATTTAGTTCTTAGGGAATATGGATGTAAAGGAATATATACAATTGCTAAATAAATATGTGAGGCATGTATAATATGCACAAAGGTAAATAAGAAAGTCTTGAGAAAACCAACCCCGGAAGGAAGCGACCCGGGATTGAGATTTTCCTGAACGACCCAGAGTAGGAAGACTAAAATATATGCTGGTCATTGTAGATCATCTATCTGGTTGGTTGAGGCATACCCCCTAGCTACTGCCACTGCGAGTGGAGTGTCTAAGACAATATTAGAGCACATAATTCCCCGATATGGGCTAGTGACCCGTATAGATTCCGACCAAGGAACTCTTTTTACTCTAAAGTGTTATAGGAGATAATGAAAGGGTTGGGAATTTCCTGGGAGTTCCATGCTCCATGGCACCCAACATCATCAGGAAGGTTTGAGAGAATGAACCAAACACTCAAACGACAGCTCTCTAAATTGATAATAGAAACCAGACTCCCTTGGACCAAATGTTTACCTATAGCTCTCTTGCGAGTACGAACAGCCCCAAGGTAAGATTTGGGACTATCCTCCTATGAAATCATATTTGGATTACCTTATCTGGGAACGAACGGAGAATTGACAATTCCCGAAACTAAAGACTTGCTCTAAAGAAATATATACTGGGCTTGTCCGCCTCTTTGTCTCTCCTCAGGAAACAGAGTTTATTGGCACAGACTCCACCCCTTGAATTCACTGTTCATCCCATCCGGCCGGGAGATTGGGGCTTAGTAAAATCATGGACAGAGACTGAATTGCAGCCGGACTGGGAAGGGTCGTATCAGGATCCTTTGATTACCGAAACGACAATAAGGACAGCGGAGAAAGGCAGGACTGACTACACTCGGATCAAAGGGCCAGTGAAATTTCCATTAGAGGAACAAGTCTGGACAGCCAAATCAACGCAAGACCCGCTGAAACTCAGGGTGAAGAGTATCAGAGTAACTGATTATACAGTGGCGATGCGAGCACGGGATTATTTCTGTAGGATTGTGTATTAAGTTTTTTTGTGCTTCAGCACAATTTTTAGAATGCTGGGGATGCTCAGAGTTACGATGCTCGCTCTCTTGGTATTGAAATTTTGTCAAAGATAATTTTCATATGTGTTATTAACGGTCCCTGAGTCTGATAATCAGCAAGTAATAGACCTGATGCATGTAACTTAATAAATTGTGGGGATGTAGATAATCAGAGACAGTACCGCAGCTCAGAGATACATCTTAAGTCCTTTGAGTATGGTACTTGGTATAATGGTCTTGTCACAATACACTGGGCCACCTTCCGATCACCTCTCAATTGTCCCGATAAAGAGCATAGCCCAATATACCTAATGATAAAGAAAACCACATGGCACAAATTATGATTGATCCTTCTGATCTTTTAATTGGGGTTTGTTTTTGTGCACACAGAGTTTAGCAAATACATACTTTATATAGGACTCACTACTCTAAATCCGGTGCCCATTACTATTGTTTCTCGCTTGCCTTATCCGGCCTGTACATAATAAAGTACAAGGTTTACTTGGCCATTTCACCACATCCTGCTGTGGCCCATTGTTAGGAATATTTTCCATCACTATTATCTAAATCCCCCACCTGTGACATTTCCTCCCTTTCCCCAACCATATTGATAGAACATAGAACATAGAACATAGAACATAGAACATAGAAGAATACCGCGTAGTACAGGCCCTTCGGCCCTCGATGTTGCGCCGATCCAAGCCTACCTAATATACACTAGCCCACTATCCTCCATATGCCTATCCAATGCCCGCTTAAATGCCCATAATGAGGGAGAGTCCACCACTGCTACTGGCAAGGCATTCCATGAACTCACGACTCGCTGAGTAAAGAACCTACCTCTAACATCTGTCCTATACCTACCACCCCTTAATTTAAAGCTATGCCCCCTTGTCATAGCTGACTCCATATGTGGAAAAAGATTCTCACTGTCGACCCTATCTAAACCCCTAATCATCTTGTACACCTCTATCAAGTCACCCCTAAACCTTCTTTTCTCCAATGAAAACAACCCCAAGTGCCTCAGCCTTTCCTCCTACGATCTTTCTACCATACCAGGCAACATCCTGGTCAACCTCCTCTGCACCCGTTCCAGTGCCTCCACATCCTTCCTATAGTATGGCGACCAAAACTGCACACAATACTCCAGATGCGGCCGCACCAGAGTCTTATACAACTGCAACATGACCTCAGGGCTCCGGAACTCAATTCCTCTACCTCACAGTCTGTAATTTAAATTTACTGTGCTTTCTATTCTCTCAAGTTCTCATATTAATTGCTCTTCGTTTTCTTCTTAACTTTGAGTCAAATCTCAAAATTCCGGGCACAATAAAAGCGATATGAATTATAAATTAGTATCTGACAAGAGAACCAATGAACACCTACATAGACCTCTTGAACATGGGGTTGGGCAGTGAGAACAGAGGATCAGTGGTTAGCACTCGTGTCTTACAGTCTTATGCACTTGGGTTTGTTTCCATCCTCGGCCACATGTTTGTAGATTATGTGCATTAGTCAGGGGGAAATGTCCAGTAATCTGAGAGCAGAATGGTGCTGAGTGGATCATTCT
The DNA here is from genome assembly GCF_037043375.1 of Chiloscyllium plagiosum. Lineage (NCBI taxonomy): Eukaryota > Metazoa > Chordata > Chondrichthyes > Orectolobiformes > Hemiscylliidae > Chiloscyllium > Chiloscyllium plagiosum. Next base: position 98,541,543 of record NW_028270177.1, on the reverse strand, counting down.
TTGGAACGTCAGTGTAGACTTGTTGGGGCGGCACGGTGGCACAGTGGTGAGCACTGCTGCCTCTCAGCGCCAGAGACCCGGCTTCAATTCCCGACTCAGGCGACGGTGTGGAGTTTGCACATTCTCCCCGTGTCTGCGTGGGTTTCCTCCGGGTGCTCCGGTTTCCTACCACAGTCAAAAAGATGTGCGGGTTAGGTGAATTGGCCATGCTAAATTGCCCGTAGTGTTAGGTTAAAAGGGGTAAATGTAGGGGTATGGGTGGGTTGCGCTTCGCGGGTTGGTATGGACTTGTTGGGCCGAAGGGCCTGTTTCCACGCTGTAAGTATTCTAATCAAATGGCCTGTTTCTACACAGTAGGGATTCCATAAACGTAGAATTGTGTTTCGCTCAACAAAACTGACAATTTTTTAAAATGTTGCATTTAAAACTTATCTTTAACTGTCAATTGTCAATCTTGTAAAATGTCTCAATGTTACTGAAATCAATGTTCAAACAAAACACTGCACATAAAGCCACACAAAGATCTTCATGACCATCTAATTACTGTTCAGTGGAATAATCACAGTAAAATGTTATTGCTTCTGAGATCAATTCCCACTATCACAGTAAGGATCCCCCTATCATTCCCTTCAATAAATGCAATCGTTGTCCTCTCGTATTTCAGTTCAGTCGTTATACACCACACTGGCTGTTCAAAGCATGGTTATTCTTTATTATGAAGGGCCAAGGTTTCCGAGGGCAAGGGATGTTGTTTGATCTGATTTGTTGCACGTTCTCAAACAAGTTTTCACTATAAATATTGCAAAAAATGTGTTTATTTGGTCTTGTTCAACTGCTGATCCTAACAGTTTCAGTTCATGTTCATTAAGCATATATGGAGAAAGTGAGGAAAGCTGTGGTGTTGGAAAAGTGCAGGCACATTCAAAGAGCAGGAGTATCGAAAAGATTCCTGATGAAGGGCTTATGCCCAAAACGTCGATTCTGCTTCTCCTTGAATGCTACCTGACCTGCTGCGCTTTACCGGCACAACACTCTTGCCATTAGAAATATTAGACTGAGTATTCAGAGACAATACCAGAAGTTACCTCTGTCAATTTAATTTACTGTGCTTTTAATTCACTGAAATTTTCATGTTAATTGCTCCTCTTTTTCTTCTTAAATCTGATACAAATTTCTAAATAAAGAACACATTATAATTCACATGAATTATACATTTACATTCGGGACAAGAAAACCAAAAGAAGGCGATATAGAATTCTTGAACAGCCTACACATTTGAATGAAAAAGCAATTCCTTCTACAAAATGTTTCCATGTCTATATCTTTTTCTCAATTCAATAATCTTGCAAATAGTTTATAATTGTCAGTTGATCTCTCTGAATGAGTACCTAATCAATGTCAATGTAACAGCTGAAACATTAACAACAGATTGATAACTGGGTGTGAAAGACCTTATTTGAAGCCAACAAATGTTTGGTATTTACTAGAATTCCACCAGAAAACATTCTTGAATCATAGGACAAGAAGTAAGATTTGTGAGAGATGTGCAAACCTTATTTTTAAATTAACAAACTCCAATATTTTCAAATCATTTCAATCTTACGGTCAAAATGAACAGGTGAATGGAAAAATAAAAACAAGTTTCTGACAATTCATAAACTGAACAACAATTACATATTCACTTTGATCAAAGGACAGAGGAATATTTAGATGAATCACAACATTTAGTTACAAAGTAGGTAATCAGCTGACTGACAAGTAATAGGTGGTAGCATTTGTTAGTTTAGTGAAGAAGATATCAACTTTATTTCCAATTTATAGCACGAGAGAATAATGTTTAATGTGTTTCAATTTTTTTTGGACTTGCCCCTTTGCAACAAAAAAGATTAATTTCATTACGTGGACATCGTAATCTTTAATTCTGCAACATTTTCAAATGTTCTCCAGGAACTTATAAGCAACAGAATTAGATACAGGTATCCCCACTATCCGAACATAGAGCGTTATTATGAAACCTTACATAAACTGAAAAGGTGTAGATCGAAGAAACATTAATTTATATGGGAAACACCTCCCCGTTTTTCGTAAAAGTGAACATCCTCTTCAGATTTCTTTCAGTTAGAGAAAACAGGGACAGATGTAAGACTTTTGTAAAAGCAAAGTGGCAAATGCGAATTTTACAACACATATTTCTTGGTAACCTGACACAAATAAGTATCAGATTGTGTGATTATTGATGTAATAGATAAAAGCAGATCTAATATTGGATTGAAAAGCAGTTCAATCTGTGCTTAGGTGCTCTCTAATTACCATTCAGATAGCTCTTGATATATTTCTGTTGAAGGTGTGATTTGAAACCTTCCCTCGGGTCTAGTAATAGAGACAATGCCACAGCTCCACAGGCTCCTTTCATAATTTTCCCACTCAGGACGGCCGGACGGCAATATTATGTTTAAAGTGGTTACACAAATGAAAAATTAATCAGCTGTTTATTGCAGTAATTTGAATGGGAATTAATTAGGTAGTTTCTGTGTGTAATGGACTGGAAATTAAACAATATTTTACAATAACAATAGAATAAATGAATGATAGTCTTAAATAAAGAGGAATCTCATGACAATTCTTTGAAAGACAAATTGACAAAACTGCGTGATCATTGTACTTTGATTTTAAAAATGCATCAGTCATTCAATGTGAATATTCAGCCGAAGACAAGTTCCCTTCCTTTCAACAATGTACAACTTCCACAATTTCAAAATGAACAGTGATTGATAAAGGAAGTAACAAGCAGATGCTAATTCTATTTTCTTCACATAAACGTGTGAATAATTTAAGTAAGTTTCATATATGTAAAAAGGAAACTCTTATTGTGGTTCAAAATACAATAAATGTTAGCATGACGTGAAATATAATCAAATCAATTCAACTGTGATATCTCAGTTAAAATACCGTTCAATATTCAAAGTAGTCGAGTGATTGTACACTGCAATATTTTTACATTAATTCAGTGCTGAGACATAATTCCACAATTATACCCCTTAATGTGAAGCAAACTTGTGCCAGGAGTCAGAGGAGGTAGGGGAGGTCCTTAATAATTACTTTGCTTCAGTATTCACGAGTGAGTGGGACCTTGTTCCTTGTGAGGACAACGTGAAACATGCTGATATGGTCGAACAGGTTGATGTTAAGGCGGAGAATGTGCTGAAAATATTTAAAAAGCATGGGGATAGATAAGTCCCCTGGGCCAGAAAGTATATAACTTAGGTTGTTATGAGAAGGGAGGCAAGGGATTACTGTGTTTTGGCAATGATCTTTGCATCCTCACTGTCCACTGGATTCATACCAGATGATTGGAGGGTGGCAAACGTTATTCCCTTATTCAAGAAAGGCAATTGAGATAATCCTGGGAATCATTGATGAGTCAGTCTTACATCAGTTGTGGGCAAATGTTTGGAGAGAATTCCGAGAGACAGGATTTATGATTATTTGGAAAAGCATAGATTGATTAGAGATGGTCAGCATGGCTTTGTGAGCGGCAGGTTATGCCTCACAAGCCTCATTGAATTATTTGAGGTTGTGGCAAACACATTGATGAGGACAGAGTAGTGGATGTGGTGTATAAGGACTTTAGCAAGGTGTTTGATGAGGTTCCTCATGGTAGGCTCATTTTGAAAGTAATGAGGTTAGGATACAGGGAAACCTGTCTGGTTAGATAATAAATTGGCTGACCCATAGAAGACAGGGTGAGATTAAATGGATAGTTTTCAGCTTGGAGCACGATGACCAATGGTGTTCTGAAGTGATTAGTTCTGGGATCTCTGCTGTTTGTGATTTGTGAAGTTATTCATTTTGGAATATCAAATTTGAATGCATATTTTCAGATTAAATACAGGATTCTTGACAATATGGAGGAACAGAGGGATCGTGGGGTGCACGTCCATACATCCCTCATAGCTGACATCCAAGGTGATAGGGTTATTAAGATGGTGCATAATGTGTTGGCTTTCATTAGCGGGGAGATTGAGTTTAAGAGCCACGAGGTTATGCTGCAGCTCGATGGATCCCTGGTGAGACTACACTTGGAATATTGTGTTCTGTTCTGATCACCTCATTAGACATAGGATGCAAAAGCTTTAGAGAAGGTGCAGATAAGATTTATCAAGATGTTGCATGGACTGGAAGGCATGTCTTCTGAATAAAGGTTGACAGAGCTGGGGCTTTGGTCATTGCAGTGAAAGATGATGATAGTTTACTTGATAGCTTTGTGTAAGATGATGAGAGGCATAGGTAGAGTGGACAATGAAAGACTTTTCCCCACAAAGTGGCATATTTTTAAAATGAATGGGGGAAGTTGTGGAGAGATGTCAGAGACAGTTTCTTTATCGATAGTGGTGAGTGTGTGGAATTCACTGCCAGTGGTGGTAGTAGATTCAGATCCATCATTGACATCTAAGCGACTCTTGGATAGGCACATGGATGATAGTAAATGAAGGGCATGTTGGTTAGTTTGATCTTAGAGTAGGATAAAAGGTCGGAACAACATCGTGGCCAAAGGGCCCTACTGCGCTGTACTGTTCTATATTCTATGGACTGAAATGAACAATTATTATATATTAGCAACATATAGATTTTCAAAATTCTATTAGCATTCTTAAGAATAATGATAAATGTCATCTTGCTATTGACTGTGCTATCTGCAAAAATAAACAGGAATTGTTGCAGGGAAAGCAATTAGGTGTTTCTAAATTTATAAGGCTAAGATTACACAGATCATTCAAACGAGGAAAAGTCATATTTTTAACAGTGCACGTTGCATCAGAAATAATTGATTCTTTTGTAGGTGTGTTGATTGGAAATAAAATGGATTTTTATATTACTGTATAGGTACTAGGGAAGATTGGATTAAATTCAAATATAAACTTCACTGTAGTTGTTAGCAAGACTAAACTAAAGTATACTATAATTATTGTCATGCAAATGCCTGAACGATTACTCTTAGAATCCTGAAAAAAGGATATATAGTACCATTTTTGAAACAGTCAATAAATTAAATTGTGAACCTCAGTATGCTTGTTACCCGGAACAATTATTATGCAATTATTGTAATGGTAATGACTTGATAACTAATGCTAAAACCTAAACAGATAAATTGGTTCAATATTTTGTCAGCATGTCGCTCTGAAATTGATTGGATATTTATTAAGATCAGTAAACTGAGGGACAAAATATAATAGCTCGCTTGATAGAATTGAAGGAAAAAATGAGACAGTGTTTATTGAACAGGATTGTTTTTGTTTACAAATGAAGTTATGCAAGAATAATATATCTTCCTCCATTGGTTTTCTTGTAGAGACATGTTTTTTTTTAATTGTCATGATTCAAGGTTGAGACAGGTGTGTCAGTGTCTGCAAAGGGGAGAGTGAGAGAGAAAGAATTTTTTAAAAAAGCAGAAAGGAAAGGAACTGGCGAGCAGAGGAGCTCCAACTGTAGTGTCTCACCCGGCCAACATCTTATTGGGTGAGCTGGAACGCAGACTAGTCAATCAACAACCTGACAAAGTCATACGCACAGAATCATAGCTTACAATGTCCTGGACACCATCGTCACCATCCCTGTATGTCCTGTCCCACCAGCAGGACATGGATGTAACTGAAATGCTGGAACATGCAGGGTAATGGACGAAGATCTGCAGAATGTGATCAATGTGATTTATTTGACATTTCTCCAGAATATTAAACTCCAGTCCAATTTGAAAAGTTACTATCGTCATCAGACTTGAACGACAACTGTCAGTAAAAAGATTATCAGAAAGTTACAGCACACTTGGCCAATCCTGGGTATGTGTTGGCTGTAATAGAACTCCCCAGGCTTTACAGCTTCTTGTACTCACCATTGAGAGTAAAAATTTCAGACTGAACTCTGCCCTCTATGCTTTTATAATCTGTTTTTTAACATATTTCTTTGGCAGCTGCACACCTTCTTTCCTTGTTTCTTTCCCAGCTCAAACTCCATTCCCCGTGGCCTTGAGGGACTACCATTTCTGCTATTTAATTTCTCCTGACATCCCCCGTGTGAGACAGGCTGTCTTTTGGTCCTTGTCTCACCCCCACCTTGCCCACATTTCTGATGGTTCCCAGACCTCTGTAACTTTCACTGTGCCCCCTGGGTCAATGGCACGAGTTTTGAATTATTTTCCTCCTGATATAATCAGAATTTTTTCCGATTGCAGTGTCCCCCAGATTTGATTTTGAAAAGCAAAGCATTTGTGTCAGAGTCAAGTATTTGTGAGCCTTCATCCACAATTCCTAGCATTTGGATGTAATTTGTGACCCTCCCACAGATGTGTAACGTTACTGGATTGGCCATGCTAACATGTCCGCAGTGTGCAATTTCGGTGGGTTGGGCTAGCCATGATTAATGTGAGGTTATGGGGGTAGGGTGGGTGAGCAGGTCATTGCAGACTCGATGGGCCGAATAGACTCTTGCTGCACCCACGGGATTCTGTGATTCTAAATAGTTGTGATTGTTGTCATGTTTTCCTCATGTCAGTTTCATTCGACTCAGATACATATGATTGTGTGGGTGCTCACCCACTCCTTCCCTTCAGTTTTACATCAATTTCACGCTGTATGTGAGGGTGGGAATGGATTTGTAAATATAAATACTCCAACCAAAATCCCTGACAGGTCAGGAACTGTTTCTGCTACTTTCATCACTCACAAGGAAGAGGAAAATAAAGGTTCAGTCACAAATCGTAGAGGAACATAGCGGTTATAATCACCAGGAAAGGCTGAACAGCTCAAAACCCCTCAAGAAAAGTGGAGGCTCAGAGACAACCTGTTACAAGCTTTGTGTCTGTGTTTTCAGAGATTTGAGGTTGAAATCATTGGGTTGGAAATATGTTTCATTACTCCAGATCATCAAAGGTGCTGTCTAAATGTGCATCTTTCTTCCTATCTCTCTGAGTTAACAATCAGATGGACAGGTCAATGTCTGAGTGACTTACCAAATCCCTGATTGAATCTGCCTCCCCCACAAACTCAGGTGCCTCACCACTCACTGGGTCATGGAGAAACTCTGCCGTTACAATGAGAACTGTCTTTGCTGTCACCGCTCCTCGTGCTTCCGCCTAATCCCCACTTCCCTTCATTAAATCCCAGCTGGCTCTAGTCCACCCACATGGGCATGTTGAAGAGCATGAAAGGAGATTGGATTGAAACCGAGAGTTCAATAGCCAGAATGAAATAGGAAGAAGGAAATAAACGGTGATTGTGGATCCCAGGGGATACAGACTCCAGGATTAGTCCTTTTGGGCATTCCCGCAGTAATACGAGATAGCATTCCATGATGAGAGTTAAACCCGGGTGGCAGGAAAGGGAGCCACTGAAATTAGCAAGTTTATTTCAAACACAGGAGGTTTGTTCAGTCAGTAACAGTGTGTTCGACATGGAGGTGAAGTGAGCAGTGAGGGGAAATGTAACCACAAGCTGACGATGGATAACTTTCATTAGAACAGGAGGAAGCCATTCAGCCCCTCGACCTTGCTCTGCCATTCATGATGACCATAGATGATATGTGACCTCGCATACAGTTTCAAAACCCTGCATCTTGCCCCCTACAAAGATTTATTTCCTTACCGTATCCTTTCGCTCCATAACTTCCTGAGCATTCATTACAGTGACTCTGCTCCGCACGCGAAGGTGATCACGCGGTCTAGTTCCACCCTGCATTCACTTTGAATGGTTGGACCAACCTCCCGCCAGGTCCTCCAGCTCCGCCCACTGTCCTTTCATTGGTCCGGAGCTGACATCAATCACCCGGGGTCCCTTTGTTGGCGAGAGCAGACGCAGTGCGTCCTGCGTTTGCTGATATGTTGGGTAATGTGATGGGAGAGTTTACTGAGGGGAAGAATTCCCTTTGTGTGAACTCTGCAGTGGATTTCCTTTATTCATGGAGGGAATTGTCTTCCTACTCATGACTGCATAGTTGTGATTGTTGAATCAATGCCATCTGAATCGATACATAAACACCCAATTTTTACTCCTTCACAACATCTGAGATCTTTACACATTATTTCAAGCTCTTCTTTGGAGACAAAAAAGTATGAAATGAAGCCTCAAGGAATCGGAGCAGGAGTAGGGCATTCATCGCCTTCAGTTGTTCCCCCATTCTATAAGATTATGGCTGGGCCAACCCAGGCCTCCACACCTCTTTTATGCTTGATCCGCATAGCCCTCAACTGCTCAATATTTCGAAAATCTATCTGCTATCTTTTAAAATAATTTGAGATAGAATCATAGATTCCCTACTGCGTGGAAGCAGGACCTACAGCCCAACAATCCACACTGACCCTCCAAAGAGTAACTCAACCATTCCCCTCCCACATTTAACTTTCACAATTGTTTGGGCTAGAAAATTATAGCCATTCACAGAGAAAAAAATCTTTACATTTTTTAAAAAATATGTTCCCTTACGTAATGTCCCCTGGTTTGAGATTTCACTGGTGCGAGAAGATCTAGTCAACATCTATCCTGTCAAGCTCCTCAATCTTTTTTACATAATATCACCCCATATTTATCAAGATTCTATTGAATAATGTCCTAGCCTGCTTATCTATTCTTGGTAGGTCAACCATTTCATCCTCGAAGCAGCTAAGTGAATCCTTTGTTAAATGGTCACAAATGTTGGTTTATCCTTTATTAAATATGGGAGCTAACATCGTATACAGTACTCCAAGTGAGGTCTCAGCAACAGCCATTGTGGTTAACCAATTCTCAGTCCATGCTAATACATTACCCCGATACCATGAGCTCCTATCTTGTGCAATTAACTTTTATGTAGCATCTTATCATTTGCATTTTTAAAATCCAAATACAGAACATCATTGGTTGCCCTTTATCAGCCCTGTTTGTTTTCTCCTCAATGAATTGCCGCAAATTTGTAAAATATAGTTTCTCTTTCACAAAACTCAGTCTACCATGTTTAACGATAAGCTTTTCTAAATGTCCTGCTATTTCTTACTTTAATATTCGACTCTGTGGATTCTTTCAGTAGATTTGCTAAGTATGATTCCCCTCTCTTAAATCCATGCGGACTCTGTCCAATCCTGTCATTGTTCAGTAAGAAACTTGACTGTACTCCAATATAGTTAGTAAATGTATGTGTATATATTTTTAAAAATCGATTACTTGTAAATGCTGGACCCGTGCAATATCAATGAATTCGGGACTCTGAATTTGGGTTATAATGTTTTTTCTCCATTAATTCCTTTTCCTACTGTTTTATTCAGACAACACTAAGGGATCAGTCTTAATTGTGAGTAACTTTGAAAATAATATATTTTTAAAATGACATCCCAAAACGCTACCTCATTATTGTGCAAGGAGGATTTCGCATTCAGTAGTTTGCAGATAAAATTGAACAGATGTTTGCTGCAATTTGGCCAGACTGAAGATTACACCAAAGTTGCAACTCTGCTCTCAAATGTTTACCTTGCCACTGCCCAAGGCGATACTGTTGGGACTTCACTTTGCCATTCTTGTTCACCAACTTTATATCCAGGTTTAATGCTATAATCATTCTCGAGCTTGTAATTTTTGACAACTTCTCTTTTAGGCACATATGTAATTACCATACTGAAATGTTGCACTGAATGGTACCAAATCTGAGATTAGTCTCTCATCTGATAGTAACATGCTCTGACCCTTTTGCGTATGTATTGGCATAAGTCTATGCCAGTTATTTTTCTGAAGCCTATGATTCCTGATGAAGGGCTTATGCCCAAAACATCGACTCTCCTGCTTCTCAGATGCTGCCTTTACTTGCTGTGCTTTTCTAGTATGACACTTTTCGACACTGAAATCCAATTTCTGCGTCGTCACTTTCTCCTTTGAGTAGATTAAACCAAGAATAATTTTTATTGATCAAAGTGCAAGAGGAACCAAATCATGAAATTCAGATATCGCACATTTACCCTAATTATGTGAAGGCGAAGACATTACCAAACTATTGTCAGTAATTGAAACCATACTGACAAACTCGTGCAGTATCAGTGATTCAGTAACCCTGTATTATGCAGATCGCTGAAATAGTCATTTTTGCACCCACCTTCCCCATCTCCTCCTGTTGATTTGTTGTTCTTTTCAAACTTCATGTAATGCCATTCAACTATTGTTAGGTTACATAAAGCTGTGCCATGGGGCAGTACCAATTGGGTCATTACACACCCTCCCAAATTCTACTTTCCTTCTGCTTTGCCTGTGTGTTGTACTTCGCGAGTACAAGATCATTGACCAGAAATATTAATACTGCCTGACCTTTGGAGTGTTTCCAGATATCGCACAGCTGCAGTATTTTGTTTTGCACTCAGCTATTTGTTGTTCTCACTTGTTTCTTTGTGAAAGATTACAAAATTAACTTGGATGAATGAACTTACGATTTCTTTAACCAATGTTGGGATGAAAAACGTCAGTTTTTGAAGGAAAAAATCCTAGTCAGTAATGTTCCCACATATGTGGACTAATTGCTTCTGGTCACTCTTCTGGCTACAGAGGCTAAGAAAGAAATGAGTTGGCCAAAGTTAGCAACATCATTCGGATGGACTGTGCTCATTGGGGAAACTTGCAGGATCTGTAGAAGAAACACGTCATTCAGAGAGTATGCAATAAACCTGAACATTGTTATTTTTTTCATAGAGCTTGGGACCTGTCTGGAGCATCACCGAAGTTAGTATTGTTTGTTAAATTTCTAAACTTGCCAAACTATTGTTGCTAAATGCAGGTGAAACTATCAAAATACATTTCACACTCCCCAGCTAGGAATCTGGTTCCTGTTTGTTGGTCCATACATTCCTATGGATAAGAGATATTTTAAATGTGAGCACTCCATTTAACTATTTGAATTCATCATTGAAGTATTTAAGTCATCTTGCATTCTTAATTTTCGAATGACTCAATGTGATTTTTTGTCCCCCCTGAATTTTCCAAGCACTTGGCAGTTCTGGACTATTCCAAATATTTACAATAGATGCATTTACACTATTGAGGCAACCTGGCAGATTTGAATACCATTAAAGTCGTCAAAAACAATACATACATAATTTTTTGAATTGCTTACTGTACACCAACAACGTAACCCAAGTACTATTCAAACTACAGATAGTCTCCCAAGGATTCCAAAATCTAAACAGTGCATCCCAGATATGCTCACTATCACCATCTGGGAGCAGATTTGAATACCATTAAAGTCGTCAAAAACAATACATAAATAATTTTTTGAATTGCTTACTGTACACCAACAACGTAACCCAAGTACTATTCAAACTACAGATAGTCTCCCAAGGATTCCAAAATCTAAACAGTGCATCCCAGATATGCTCACTATCACCATCTGGGAGCAATCTCCCAAAATGCTCCCAGAATTTAGGAAGCGCACACACTGCCCTCCAAAGCTAAATCTGCTGTCACAGGCTTCACTCTTATTGCATACAATGACATTTATTGTCCAGTTCTTTAACGTGACAATGATTTTACAAACAATTTATAAAATACTTTAAATCCTGAAGAAATGTGATGTCAGCCCTTTGTAGAAGTGAATGGAAAGTGTGATGGTTGCTTGACCTTTGGCTCTATGTATCAGACCGAACTGAACCTTTAGCAAGATGTGGGATGTTTCCCACACACTTTGTTTAAAAAAGCAAAGATTATGCTCTGAGATTTAAATGTTCAATCAGGTTTAATAAAAATCCTTCCAAAAATTGAGAGTTTGATTTCAGCTCCTTTAAAGAGACATGTTCTCGGCCTTCAATTTTGTGACATGTGATCATTCTTTGGTAAAGGTGGCTATGTGCAACACTGCAGGTTGTTGTGCTGAAGTGTCTCATTGGGTGGATGAGCTTTATTACTGGTGTAACTCGGCTAATTTTGAGATGGAATGTCACTTTGAGTTAAATCTTCTTTTTAAACTGAGAGGTGCTTGTGTAACTCGAGTGTGGAAACTATGCTCGTGTTTGCATTGAACCTTTCACATTTGAAGATCAATATTTTTCCGATGTGTTTTGTAAATAAAGCTCAATATAGAAAGCACAGTGCTGGAGAACCGCAGGTCCAGCAGCATCTCTGAGGGGAATAAAACATTGTAATTCAAAGTCTCATGACCTTTTGTCCGTTCAGACGAAGAGTCAGTAAACTTGAAATGTAACATGTTTTTCTCTTCACCGATGCCCTCATAACTGCTGAGATTCTCCAGCACTTTGTTTCTGGGGTTCAGATCTCCAGCACCTGCAGTTTATTGTTTTGTTATAGATCCTATGATTTGTCTTGGGGAGCGAGAGGCAGCAACTGTGATCAACTGGGATAAAACTCCCCAACCATGGAAAACAAACACACAGTTCTTTATACTTTGCAAAATAAGAAATGAAATTAAGCTAAGTGCAAGATGGCATATCACGGGCCTTGTCTCAAACCTGCTACTCATCTTTGAGGACTGACCTGTCAGAATTGTGTTTGCTCGCTTCCTTTGAGATCACAGTCCACAAATGTCCCAGTTCCAGTTCCTGGGCCGGGCCGGGTGACCACATTGCGGTGGGGTGGGGAGCTTTGTGTCAGCCTGAAGTTTTTGTTAAGAGCAACATTGCAGGTTGAAGTTGACGGTTTTGACAAATATTGCGTCATCAAACTTGGAGGAAATCCTTCCGAATGTATTGATTAACTGCACTGAGCGTGTTTACATGCAGCCCTGTTAGTAGTGCTGTAATATTCTAAGTTAAGAATCACACAGCACCAGATTATACTCCAACAGGTTTAATTGGAAGCACACTCGCTTTCGGAGCGCCGTTCCTTCATCAGGTGATTGTGGAGGGCATAATTCTTAGGCACGGAATTTATAGCAATAATTTACAGTGTGATGTAACTGAAATTATCTATTGAAAAATACCTTGATTGTCTGTTGAGTCTTTCACCTATTCGAATACCATGATAGTTTCACTTCTTTCATGTGTAAATCACAAAATCCTTTTTAAAAAGTTGCATTCCTGACAGTGGCACACCTAATCATTCATTGTATTAATCATTGCACAGTCTCAACAAAGGAATGAAACTGGATGAACCACATTACATCGACCAATGCACCAGAAAATACAACAACACAATCTGCCCTCTTGACCCTGCAACTTCTGCCTCACTGTGGGCCAACAACAGGAGCAGAACTGCTGTTTATGGAGTTCAACATGGATAAATGCGAGGTGATGCATTTTGAAAGGTTGAATTTGAAAGCTGAGTACAGGATTAAGGATAGGATTCTTGGCAGCGTGGAGGAACAAAGGGATAATGGTTTGCAGGTACATAGATCCCTTAAAATGGCCACCCAAGTGGTCAGGGTTGTTAAGAAAGCATATGGTGTTTTGGCTTTCATTAACAGGGGGATTGAGTTTAAGAGACGTGAGACCTTGTTGCAGCTCTATAAAACTTTGATTAGACCTCACTTGGAATACTGCGTCCACTTCTGGTCACCCTATTATAAGAAAGATGTGGATGCTTTGGAGAGGGTTCAGAGGAGGTTTACCAGGATGCTGCCTGGACTGGAGGGCTTACCTTATGAGGAGAGGTTGACTGAGCTCGGACTTTTTTCATTAGAGAAAAGGAGGAGAAGAGGGGACCTAATTGAGGTATACAAGATAATGAGAGGCATAGATAGAGTCGACAGCCAAAGCCTATTTCCCAGGGCAGTAATGACTAATGTGAGGGGTCATAGTTTTAAGCTAGTTGGAGGAAAGTATAGAGGGATGTCAGAGGTGGGTGTTTTACGCAGAGAGTTGTGAGAGCATGGAATGCGTTGCCAGCAGCAGTTGTGGAGCCAGGGTCATTGGTGACATTTAAGAGACTCTTGGACATGCATATGGTCACAGAAATTTAAGGGTGCATACATGAGGATCAGTGGTCGGCACACATCGTGGGCTGAATGGCCTGTTCTGTGCTGTACTGTTCTATTTTCTATGTTCTAACTGTACTCCAGCCCAATCTGAAATCTCATGGCTTGGTATATCCCCCATTCAACCATTAACATCAAGCCAGGGGATCAACCCTAGTTCAATGGAGAGGTCCACAGCGCATGCCAGGAGCAATACCAGGCATACCTAAAAATGTGGTGCCAACCTGGTGAAGCTACCCAACCCGCATGCCAAACAGCACAAGCAACACCAAATAGAACTGTATGATCCAACAACCAATGGATCGGATCTGAGCTCTGTAGTTATGCCACACCTAGTCAGGAATGGTGATGGGAAATTAAACAACTCACTGCAGGAAGCATCGCAGATATCCCCAACCTTACTGATGGAGGGGTCTCACAACCCATGCAATAGACAAGACAACAGCATTTGCAGCAATCTTCTGCTGGCAGTGCCAACTGGATGAGCCTTCTCCATTGGTCCCTCGCATCACAGATGTGAATCGAATTGGTTTAAAACTTATTTCAAATCAGATCAAGAAATGGAGAAGTAGTGTGAAGGCTGTCGGCCCTGCCAACATTATGGCAATAATACTGATGGCTGTGCTCCAGAAATTGCTGCCCACCAGACAAGTACTGCTCCAGCACTGGCACCTACTGCCATTGTGGAACATTTCCCAGGGATGTTCAACACAAAAACGCAGGACAGCGCCAATCCAGCCAATTTCCTTCCATCAGTCGACACTCGCTCAGCAGTGAAGTGATGGAAGGTGTCATCAACACTACTGTCACGCAGGTGCTCAGCAATAACCTTCTGTGACACCAAATTTGGGTTCTGCCAGGGCCATTCAGCTCCTGATCTTGTTACAGAATCAATTCACAAGCTGACAAACAGCTGAATTCCAGAGGTGAGGAGAGGGTGATAGCCCAGTCCCACTCCGTGACCACTATTTCGACTTCAGTGATATCACCTGACCTCACCACAGTCTCAGCTCATTTACTGAAACTCTCATTCATTCATTTTGTAAACTCTAGATTTCATTATCTAAACCCACTCCTGGCCAGCATCCCACAATTACCCTCCCTATAATCTCCAGAATATTGAAAACTCTACCGCCCAAGTGCTCACTTTTACCAGAACTTGCTGATCCATCAAAAGGCTCCCATTTATAAGCAACAATAATTTACTTTCACATCCTTGACTTAATTCCTGGCTGTAATCATTCCTATCTTCCTGCAACACACACCCTTTCATATCTCCATAACTCATTTTAGTTTAGACTCCCAATGATGTGTTTATTTTTGAGTTCAGCTGTGTGACTGTTTCTATAGATTCCAAGGCAAAACGGTCTGGAATTCCCACCCTCGAAGATCTGCTTTCTTCCTTTAAGGCATTCCTGGAAAAATGCTTATTTGGCAATGGTTTTGGTCATTGGACATAATATTCTCCTGCTGTGGCCTTATGTCAAAAGTTCTCAATATTTTTGTGATATTAAAAACATATTTATTTGTACAGATATCTTCTACTTTTCACTATCGCTGAGTGAATAATCTGTAATGTCTCTTGCCCAACCATGTTGTGGGAGCACCTTCACCATTCAAACTGCAGCTGTACAAGGAAGTCAAACATCGCCCTCTCCACAAGCAACACGACTTTGGCATTGATCACTGGTATCTGTGGAAGGAGAAATACACATCATGTTTCAGGGAGTGCAATATGAATTATAGGGAGTGAAAACGGTGCAGAATTTGACTCTCAGAAATGGAAGAAAAATCCACTCACTATTGGTAAAAAGAATTCTTGACTGTCAAAGATATTGTGGAAAAAAATAACCTGATAATGGAGCAGCATTCGGTCAGGAGTCGGTCAACAGTGGACAATCCATTTATAAAAAGGTCTGTGAACGTAGGAGTAAAATACTAAACATGGCAAAAATACACATGTCAGACTGAGGAAGCTAGATAATGAACAAGTGGACATCAAGGAGCCCAGAGGTGAATCAGAGCAGTGTTCACTTTTATGATCCCACAGTCAGAGATGTCTAGCACAAAAACAGACTCTTCAGTCCAACCCATCAATGCAAACCAGATATTCTAACCTAAACTATTCCCATTTGCCAGCACTTGACCGACATCTCTCTGAACCCTTCCTATTGAAATGACTTTTAAATGTTACAATTTTGGTTGCCCTTTAGGCTCCTTTTGAATTTTCCCCTCTCACCCTAAACATATATATCCTCTAGTTCTGGGCTCCACCACCACAGGGTAAGCACCTTGTCTATTTACGCTATCCATGCCCCTCACGATTTTATAAACCCCTTCAACATCACACCTCAGCCTATGACACTGCAGGGAAAATGGCCCCATCCTATTATGCCTCTCTCTGCAACTCAAATCCTCCAAACCTGGCAACATCCTTAAAAAATCAATTCTCAAACCTTTCATGTTTCAGTGTCTCTTTCTGATAAGAGGGAGACCAGAATTCCAAAAGTGGCCCAACCAATGTCCTGTACAACTCCTTTATTCAATGCTCTGACCAACGAAGGGAAGAATCCCAAACAATTTCTTCACTATCCTATCTACCTGTGACTCTACTTTCAAGGAACTATGAACATGCACTCCAAGGTCTCTTTGTTCAGCAAGACTCTCCAAGACCTTACAATTCAGTGTGAGTCCTGCTCTGATTTGGTTTTCTAAAATGCAGCACCTCATATTTATCTTAATTAAACCCTATCTGCCACTCCGCAGTGACGGGCAATTCTCACTTTAAACCTACTGGCAGATTCGTTTCCCCCTAACACAACTTAGAAGCCGTGGCCCTGATGCCAACTCCCTTTTGTGTCGAGCTGGTACAAATGGAATCCCCACGGTATTGTTGGGCATGATGGTGGGCTCACATCACATCGTCTCCATCACATCCCAGGCAAGGGGCACCGAGGGTCCCTCCTTTACCTCCGCCTGTAACCAGCTCAGATGCTGAAACTAACCTGTGAGATTTACTGCAATACCCACTTGTCCTGTCATCTTCAATAATCTGTTCTGATATACACTCTGGGCCTTCTGTTCCTGCACCTCCTTTATAACAGTACAACCTGTTTTATATTGTCTTTCAATGTCCTTCCTCCCAAAGAGCATCACCTCACACTGCGCTGCATTGATCCTCATCTGCCATACACCTGAACACTACACCAACATATAACTTTACTGTTGGAGTTCCACACCGTCCTCAACAAACTTCACAATTCTTTCAGGTTTGGTATCTGCAAATATTGAAACTGTCATACAGTCACACTCCACCCAAAAATACTGACACAAACCAGGCAGAGCGAGTGAAATATTGACACACTCTCCATGTCTGTATTACTGTCAATGTATAGTGAGTGCCTCTATGTGTCTGTATTCGTGTGTGTATCTGTGTGGGGCAGGTCTGGAAGTCTCTGTGATGTTTAAAGTGATGTAATATCTCACGATATGGATTCTGAGTAAGGAATACTCGATTCAAAACGTCAACTTTCATTTTTGTCCAAAGCTGCTTCTAGAGCTGCGGAGATTTCAGTTGTTGTCAATCTCTGTTGTACCCCCATCCCGATCCCCCATCCCACTGTAATCGTGATGCTGAAATGTGTACACGATCAGGGATTCAGTCTGGGAGGGAGAGAGGGAGGGCAGCAGCTCACAGCACAATCCAACCTGAATTTTGATTGCGCCAAGCCCAGACACACACGCATACACACGCGGGTGAACATACACACACGCACATGCACATGCACACACTAGGTTGGTTTGGAGATGATTGTCATTGTACTTAGGCCCTCAGAGTGGAACATGTTCATGTGCAGAAATGCCTGCCTCCTTCTGCAATGTGGAAATGGTTTGTCACTGGGTAGTATTTACAACACACAGTGTAAACATTAAAGTATATTTCCAGTGCAATTATATCCAAGCAATTCCGAGTGAGCCACTTTCCAAGGCAATGAGATTAATTTTAATGCACTTCCAGTAACTTGGAATTTTAAATGTTTTACTCTTACATGTGAGAAAGGATGGGAAAGACCTAAACCAGACCAACAGAGTGTGGGATTGTATCACTTTAAAGAAAAGTGGGAAAGGGAAAAGAAGGGAGAGTGGTTTTGACCCAGTTTCAGTGATTCACACCAAAAACAAGAAGAGTTTCCATTGACCAGAGATGCACAGACAATGATCCACACAGTAATGCAGAAACACGTGCAAATAGCACAGAGCGATAGACATGCACACAGAGGTTAACAGAGACATATATAGAAACACAGGAATAGACCAACACGAACAGAAATATGCAGACATAGACTTGGACATGCAAACACACATAGAGTCATCGAGTTATACAGGGTATTTGCAAACAGGCCTATCGGCCCATAAAGTCCCTGCTGACCATAATCCCAAACTAAACCAGTCCCACCTGCCTGCGCTTGGCCCAGATTTGTCCAAATGTTTTCTTATTCTTGAACTTAATGCTTAATTCTTGTACTTAACCAAATGCGTTTTAAATGCTATAACTTTACCCACAATCTATCACTTCCTCAGGAATTTCATTCCCTTCAAGAACCACATGCTGTGTAAAAAATGAATCTCCTCACAGGTAATGATCAGTTGGACCAATAAATTTGTAGGAAGCTAAGGAAGTGATTGTTGGGTCACTTGCTGAAATGTTGTTTTCATCAATAGACACAGGTGAGATGCTGGAAGTCATGAGTTTGACTAAAGTTTTGCTATTAAAGAAAATGGAAAGAAAAATCCAAGAACTATAGATTGGGGAGCCTGACATCAGCGGTGGGCATGGTGTTGGAGGGAATCATGAGTTACCTGATTTACATGCATTTGGAAAGGCAAGGACTGCTTAGGGATAGGCACAAGTGAGGATTGCAGATGCAGGAGATCAGTGTCGTGATGAGAGTGGTACTGGAAAAGCACAGCAGGTCAGACAGCAGCTGACGAACAGGAAAATCGGCGATATGGACAAAAGCTCTTTATCTGGATAGTGAAATAGAGTTGTGTGGATAATCATGTCTCACTAATTTGATTTTGTTTTTGTTGAGAAGAAACGGACAGGATTGATGATAGCAGAACACTGGATGTGACTGATATGGACTTCAGTTCCGCATTCGATTTTGCTTCACATGGAGACTGGTTAGCAAGATCAGATCACATGGAATACAGGGAGAATTACCCAGTTGGATATAGAACTGTCTCAAAGGTAGAGGACAGAGGGTGGTGTTCGAGGTTTGCTTTGCAGACTGGAGGCCTGTGACCAGTGGAGGATCACAAGGATCATTGCTGGGTCCGCGCCTTTTCGTCATTTATATAAATGATTTCGATATGAACATAGGAGAGTTAGTAAGTTTGCAGATGACATCAAAATTGGAGGTATAGTGGCCAGCAAAGAAGGTTACTTCAGATTACGACGGGATCTTAATCAGATGGGCCAATGGACCGAGGAGTGGCAGACAGAGTTTAATTTAGATAAATATGAGATGCTGCATATTGGAAAGGCAATCAGAGCAAGACTTGTACACTTACTGGTAAAATACTGGGGAGTGTTGCTGAACAGAATGACCTCAGAACAAGTTTATAGTTCCTTGAAATGGATTTGCAGGTAGATAGGACACTGAAGAATGTACTTGATATGTTAATGGTTAAGTGCATTGTGTATATGCGTTAGGAGACTGGATTGCGACTGTACAGGACATTGGTTCGGCCACTTTTGGAATACTGAATGCAATTCTGATCTCCCTGCTCTGTAGGAAGGATGTTGTCAAACTTGAAAAGGTTCAAGAAGGGCTTACACTGAGGTTGCCATGGTTGGAGGGTTTGAGTTACAGGGAGAGACTGAATACGCTGAGCCTGTTTTCGCTGGAGCATCAGAGGATGAGGGTTGATATTAGATGTTAGTAAAATCATGGGTGCAATGGATAGCGTGAATAGCCTAGTTCTTTTCCCTAGGGTAGTGGAGTCAAAAACTAAATGGCAAAGATTTAAGGTGGGATAGGAAAGACAAAAACGGGGTCTAATCGGCAACATCTTCATGTAGAGGATGGTCCATGTGCAATGAGCTGCCACAGGAAGGTATTGAGGGTGGCACAATTACAACATTTAACAGACATCTGGATGGACAGATGAATGGGAAAGGTTTAGATGGAAATTGACCAAATGCGAGAAAATGGGAGGAGAATAATTTTTGCTATCTGCTTAGCATGGACACGTTGGACCAAAGGGTCTGTTTCCATGCTATACAGCTCTATGACGCTATGTCCTTTAAGAAACTTCCTCCACTTATCTTAAAACAATTCCTCACTCGAGGAAAAACCTCTGCAAGGCTACCTCTCAGCCTCCTACACTCCAGTAGAAAATGTACGAGTCTGTTGAGCCTGTCCTTATAATTCAAACACTTCATTCCCAGCAACATCCTGATAAACCTCTTCTGAACTCTCCCGAACTTGATAATAGTCTCGATATAACAGGGCGACCAGAACTGCACACAGTCCTCCAGGACACGCCTTACGAATATCCTGTGCAACGTCAACATACCGTCCCAACTCCTGTACTCAAAGGACTGTCCACTGTTATTTGTCATTTATGTAAATGATTTGGATGTGATTATAGGAGATATAGCTTTTAAATTTGCAGATAGACACGAAAATTAGAGGTGCAGTGAACAGATAAGAACGCTACCACAGAGTCAAATGGAATCTTGTTCAGATGGGCCAATGGACTGAGGAGTGGCAGTAGAACATATATTTAGATAAATGCGAGGTGCTACATTTTGGAAAAGGAAATCAGAGCAGGACTTATACACTTAATTATAAAGTCCTGGAGAGTGTTGCTGAACAAAGAGATCTTGGAGTACAGGGTCATATTTCCTCGAAAGTAGAGTTGCAGGTAGATAGGATAGTGAAGCAGGTGTTTAATATGCTTTCCATTATTGTTCAAACCACTGAGTACGAGAGTTGAGAGGTTACATTGCGGCTGGACATGATATTGGTTAGGCCACTTTTGCAATATTGCGTACAATTCTGGTCTCATTCCTATCGGAAAGATGTTGTGAAACTTGGAAGGGTTCAGAAAAGATTTACAAAGATGTTGCCAGAGCTGGAGGATTTGAGCTGTAGGGAGAGCCGGAATTAGCTGGGGCTGTTTTCCCTGAATCATTAGAGGCTGTAAGGTGAATTACAGAGGTTTATAAAATCATGAGAGGCATGCATAGGGTAAATAGACAATGTCTTTTCCCCGGGGTGGGCGAGACAACAACTAGAGGGCATAGGTTTAAGATGAGAGTGGAAAGATTTCAAAGGGACCTCAGTGGCAATTTTTATACATAGACGGTGGTATGTGTATGGAATGAGTTGCCAGAGGCTGGTCAAATTAAAGTATTTAAAAGACATCTTGATGAGTATATACTTAGGAAGGATTCAGAGGGATATGGGCCATTTTTGGCAAAATTGACAAGATTAGGTTAGGCTATCTGGTCGACATGGACAAGTTGTACCAGAGGGTACGTTTCCGTGCGGTACATCTCTATGATTCTATGTCTATATAATGAAGGGCATCAAGTCAAACACCTTCATAACCACCCTGTCTATGAATGAAGCAAACTTCAATGAATTATGCCCGAACCCCTAGGTTGCTCTGTTCTACAACACTACCAATGACTCAGCATTCGTGGGCGGCACGGTGGCGCGGTGGTTAGCACTGCTGCCTCACAGCGCCAGAGACCCGGGCTCAATTCCCGCCTCAGGCGACTGACTGTGTGGAGTTTGCACATTCTCCCTGTGTCTGCGTGGGTTTCCTCCGGGTGCTCCAGTTTCCTCCCACAGTCTAAAGATGTGCAGGCCAGGTGAATTGGCCATGCTAAATTGCCCGTAGTGTTAGGTAAGGGGTAAATGTAATGTTATGGGTGGGTTGCGCTTCGGTGGGGCGGTGTGGACTTGTTGGGCCGAAGGGCCTGTTTCCACACTGTAATGTAATCTAATCTATTTAATTGTATACGTGTTTCTTTTAGTTTGTTTTACCAAAGTACAATACCTTGCGTTTATCAACATTAAACTCCATTTGCAATTCTTTAGCCCAGTGAGTGATAATACTGGGGAAGGAAGGCTGGAAAGTAATCAGTTACCTTGTACCATTTAATGGTTTTAGGAAGAGGGCAGTCACACGTGAGAGCTGGGAAACAGTGATCGGGGTTTCAGGCCAGAAATTATGCCCTGTTTTTGTCTCTGATGTTCAGTATTGATATCTATTCGAGTTACTTCACAGTGCAGTGTGGGTCTGCAGGATTTCATTCCCTCATTTTGCAAACTACAGATAATAGCCATTTTATCTGGAAATAATAGCCAAGTATTTAAAGATGTTCATAGTTTATCTCGAAGGCAGAGCACATAAACTCACATCCTACTGTTGAGGCAAGTATCTTGCATTTTTTAACAACGTTGTTATTTTAACTGGGTAATTCAGTAAAGTGAATCAGATTTCAATGGATCCATGCCGATCTGAAAGCTGGCATTTAAAGTTTAAAAAAATTGGGCATGGTTTAGATATTGTGTAGTCGGTAGTATCCCTGCCTCTGAGGCAGAACTCTGTATTCTATTCCAATTCCTGAACTTGTCTGGTAGTGTCCCTAGCTCGAGACCAGATTGTCTGGATTCAGGTGCAGCATGACAAGAAAGGCTGATGAACAAACACACAGGAGAATAATGTTGCAACTTATGGGGCTATTGTGGAGATGTGGTACTGTCCTTAACTCTGGCCCTCTAAATTCCAATCCTACTAGGGGTGCTTTATAATATGCCTGAACACGTTGACTAAAATGATTTTAAAATTGTGGTTTGATCTAGGTGAAAGAGGTGTCATTATCGAATTTCACAACTTAAGCCCCAGATGACTGAAAGCACAGACCCTGAGTGGGAGGCACATTTGCACATTCTAGAGGTTTATAAATTCAGGAAGTGCATGTATAGGAGTGAGTAGTGAAGATCGTTTCCCCATGATTGGAAGTCCAACATTAGAAGGCATAGATTGAATGTGAGAGGGGAATGATTTTAAAGTGACCTCGGGACAACTTTTACACTCAGAAAGTGGAGCGTGTACATAATGAACTGCCAGAAGAAGTGTTGGAGGTTGGTATAATTACAACAGTTAAAAGGCACCCAGATTGATATATTAATATGAAGGATTTAGAGAGCTGGCAAATAGATTAGATTCCCTACAGTATAGCACAAGTCCACACCAATCCTCTGAAGAGTTACCCACCCAGAAGCATCTCACTATATTTACCCCTGACTAATGCACCTGACATTATGTGTTATTTGGCATGGCCAATTCACATAACCAGCACAACTTTGGACTGTGGGAGGAAACCCACGCATACACAGCGAGAATATGCAAATTCCACAAAGTCTGTCACCTGAGCCAGCAATCAAACCCAGGTTTGTTGGTACTGTGAGGCAGTAGTTGCTAATCACTGAGCCACTGCACCAACCCAAGTAAGGCACGATTAATTTCAGAAATCAGGTTGGCATGGACGAGTTGGTCAAAAGTGTTTGCTGCCGTGCTGTACAACTCTTAAGATTCATCAAGTCATTTGATCTAGTTCCCTGTGTAATCTTCATTGTCCACTATATAGCCACACTTGGTTTTATCCACAATCTTTCTAACCACGCCTTCTACAATTATCATCTGAATCATTTGCCTAAATGTCAAACAAAAATGGATTGTCCCTGTAGAACACCACGTGCACAGTGTCACAAAGCTGGTCCCTTTTCTCTAAAAGCTTCCTTTTCTCAAAGATACTGTTTCCTTGATGTTTTATTTCCAGAGGGGTCATAAATAGTTCCCGGCTCCAAGGTGATTGGTTTGGTACAGAAATTAAACGGTTTTGTGATTAAAGGTATAATGAAAGGGGAGTGGTCAGCTCTCGAGGTGAGCAGTTCAGTCCTGAACCAGTTTATAGTTTAGCTGTGTGAACAGGCTCTCTCTCTCTCTCTCTCTCTCTCTCTCTCTCTCTCTCTCTCTCCTCTCTCTCTCTCTCTCTCTCTCTCTTTCTCTCTCTCTCTCTCTCTCTCTCTCTCTCTCTCTCTCTCTCTCTCTCTCTCTCTCTTTCTCTCTCTCCCCTCTCTCTCTGTCTCTCTCTCTCTCTCCTTCTGCCCTTCTAACTTTAACCTATAAGCATTTGTTCCATTTGTACTGTTTTTAAGGGGGGTTTGCTTATTGGGATGGCTGTGCACTTCCAGAACAGCTAATTAAGTCTAGCTTGAATAGATTGAGTTCTTAAGGGTTTCTTTATTGTGTTGTTTGTGTTTCATTATGTAGTTTTGTGAATTTTCTTTTTGTCTATTTTAAAACCTGATAATTTTCACTGTGCACTTTCTGAAACAAATTACAAAGTTATGGTCTGCGCTGCCTGCTCAAGAATATTTTGAGCGGCCTTGTCTAGTCCATAACAACAGGCCTCCAGTTTGAAAAACACCCCTCCTCAATAATGCTGTCTCCTGCGATTAGTTAAACACACGCACGCATACACAGACACTTACACGACACACACACACACTCACACATACACATGCACCCAGACACACACACAGAGACACACAGACATACACAGACACACACACACACAGACAACACATGCACACAAACACACACGGACCCACAAAGAAACGCAAACACACCAAAATACACACACACTGTCAGACACACACACACAGACACACACGTGCATGCGCGTGCCGCACATTCACACATCATAGTGTCTTTAGGATATAACTCGATAAGTTATGATTAAAGATGGGCTCAAGGCTTGTTGTGAGAGGGTAGTAGAACTGGCTTAAAAGACATGTCAGCCATGAACAATAGTTCAGTAGACTGGATGGGCTAAATGGCCTTTTTACTGCTCTAATTTTGTACGCTCTATGGTATGTGCATTCGTCTGTGTTAGTGTGTATTTGCATGTGCATGTGTGTCTGTGTGTACGAGTTTTTGTATGTCTTTGTTTTTCTGAGGTTGAGTGTGTCTGTGTGTGTGTGTTTGAGTGTGTCTGTGTGTGTATGCCTGTGTGTGTCTTTGAGTGTGTCTATGTGTACCTGTCTGTGTATGTATCTCTGTGTGTGTCAGCACGTGTTTGTCCTCTTCATCACTTTTAGAAATGGAAATATCAATGTACATTTTTGTAATTTCTATACTGTTTGTCAATCATCTTTCCATCATAGCTTGAGGAACTTTGTTTCCGTCATGAATTTGTTATTTTAACAGATGAAGGAAATCTACATGACTTCTTCTTAGGACGACCCTGACCCATTGTGAGACCTATATCAAAGGCCATATCACCAAACTGGATACACCGATACTTTACTGTGACTAATGGCAGTCGAAATGAAAACAGTTACTCAACAACCCAGAAAACTCTGGACCGGTGAGCCTGACATCAGTGGTGGGTAAGTTGTTGGAGGGGATTCTGATGGATAGCCAATTGCATGCATGTTCAAAGGCAAGGTTTGATTGGGGATAGTCGCCATGACTTTTTGCATGAGAAATCATGTCACACTAATTAGACTGAGTATGTTAAAGAGGTGACAAAGCAGATTGATGAAGGCAGTGTTGCAGATGCTTTCCGTTTGGACTGGAGCAAGTTCTTCGGCAAGATTCTGCATATTAGGCAAGTTAATAAGGTTAGGACACATGGGAACCAGCGCACCCAAGCAAATTGAATAAGAAAACTAGGTTGAAGCGAGGCGACAGAGGTTGGTAGAGGATTGCTTTTGAAATTGAAGGCCTGTGAACGATAGTGTGCCACAAGGATCAGTGCTGAGCCCATTGCTTTTCGTCAATTATATAAATGATGTGGATGTGACCAGAGGTGGTAAGGGTAGCAAGTTTGCAGATTGCACCAATTTTTTTGGTGTTGTGGGTAATGAAGAAAATTATCTCAGAGTGCAATGAGACCTGGATCAGGTGGGCCAATAGGCTGATGAGTGGCAGATGGAATTTAATTCAGATAAATATGAAGTGCTGCATTTTGGGAAGCAAATCGGGGTAATGAATTGAAATTCACTAAAGGATGTTGCTGAGCAACGAGAGAGAGATGTAGATGCAACGCTCCTTCAAAGTGAACAGGATAGCGAACAAGGTGTTTGGCATGTTTGCCTTCATTTGTCAGAGCATTGAGTTTCGGAGTTGGGATGAGTTTCGGAGTTGGGATGTCATGTTACAGCTGTACAGGATGTCAGTAAGGCCACATTTTGGAATACTGTGTGCAGTTCTGGTCTCCCTGCTGTACGAAGGTTGCTGTGAAACTTGAAAGAGGTCAGAAAAGATTTATCACGACGTTCCCAGGTGTGGAGAGTTTGAGCTATAAGCAGAGGCTGAATGGGTTAAAGCGGTTTTCCCTGCAGAATTACGGGCTTAGGGCCGACCTTATAGAGGTTTATAAAATCATAAGGGGCATGGACTTTGTAAATAGATAAGGTGTATTTCCCAGAATAGGGGATTCCAAAAATAGAGGGTATAGGATAAAGATGCAAGGGGAAATATTTTAAATGGAACTTAGAGGCAATGTTTTCACACCGAGGGAGGTGTGCATATGGGATTATCTGCCAGAGGAAGTGGTGGAGTCTGGCATCTTGATGGGTATCTGAATAAGGAGGTTTAGAGGAATATGAGCCAAATCAGACTCGATCATATTGGGATGTCTGGTCAGCACAGACAAGTTTGCGTGCTATATGACTTTATAAGAGGGATGAGGAGACATTCTAAACAGGCATTTCAAGTGGGAATTCTCTTCCCCGCAAGTTTGAGATGCCTCTTTGTTTACATTGATTCAAAGCTGAGTTAGTTAAATATTTGACAGAGAAGTGAGTCATGGATAAGGGGATACAGTCAGGGAAGTGGGGCTGTGATCATAACCTGATCAGCCACAATCTTAGTGCCTGGTGGAGAAGGCTCAAAGTGTCTAATGGCCCACTCCTGCTACTCAGTCCCATGTTTCTATGTTCCATTCAGTCCCTCAAACCTGCTAGACAGGAGCAGTTAGAGGCTACCTACTGCGATACCCTGGTGCATAGAAACACAGGAGAACATTCAGCCCCTCAAAACTGTCCCACACAATTTGACCTGGTTTGGAAAATGTAATTGAAAAGCCCAGGCTGGCTATGAAAGAGGTCGCTCATCTCTCTTTACAGAGCTTCCCCTCTCTGCAACTTGCGCTTCATTTGTTGGTCATGTTGTAGACCCAGTTTCACTGTGAATACAGTCCCTATACCTCAACCAGAGATGGTTAAAACAATCTGGCAACATTCAATAACAGACCTTCCAGGAAAATAACACCCTCTACTTTCCAATAATAGAATGTGAGAACCCGTGTGGGCGGCACGGTGGCACAGTGGTTAGCACTGCTGCCTCACAGTGCCAGAGACCAGGGTTCAATTCCCGTCTCAGGCGACTGACTGTGTGGAGTTTGCACATTCTCCCCGTGGGTTTCCTCCGCGTGTTCCGGTTTCCTCCCGCAGGCCAGGTGAATTGGCCACGCTTAATTGCCCGTAGTGTTAGGTAAGGGATAAATGTAGGGGCATGGGTGGGTTGCAGGGAGGTGTGGACTTGTTGGGCCGAAGGGCCTGTTTCCACACTGTAAGTATTCTAATCTAAAAACCCCAGAAACTGGTATATGTCATTCATCCACACCGCCCACCCCTCACCCCGCAAGCATGGCTTCACCCACAATAAGGTCTAATATCCTCTTTTATATCCAATTCTTCACAGCCCTGGTCAAAAAGCACTCCCTGCCCCCACACTGTGACCTATTGATATGAGCAAAAGACGTGAACACAAGGGCTCAGGGAAGAGTGACCGACCCTGACATCAAGGCAGCATTTAACTGATGTTGGTCTCAAGGAGCATGAGCAGGATTGCACTTAATGGGAATGAGTTGTAAACTTCCCTGGTTAGAGTGATTTAAAGCATAAAGCACAATAATTGTGGTTTGTGTACAAAATCCATGCAGTTCTGGACATGTCCGCAAAAGATCCTCAAGGTAACTTCCTCAGCACAAACATCTCCAGCTGCTTCATAACTGTCTTACCCACACCGTAAGATTAGAAGTGGGGGTGTTCACTGAAGATCACACGTTATTCAGGAAAAATGCCCCCCTTCAGCTCCTGAACTAGTCTGTGTCCATGTGCAGCAAGACCTAGACAACATTTGGGCTTGTGCTGTTGGAAGTATCTGTAACATTCATGTAACAGTGCCGCTGGACACCGCACATTTCCACAGTTAAAAGGAGGAGATTATACAGCTCCTCACGTTAGCTTCACAGGAATATGAGGAAGTCATTAAGCTTAATTATTTTTTTGGAGAAATGCAGAGATAGCCCATTTAGTGCCTCCACCCAATTACACAGGAAGAGAAGGAATCACGTGTTATGGACGACAGCAGAGCTCCTTAAAAATATTTGAAGGTGTTGGCCTAGACGCTATTAATAATTAAGTGCTCTGGTACAGTTAGATCCCATAAACATGTACTTGGCAAAAAGGAAAGATCAGGCACAGATTCTCAAATGCAGTTCTCCAATCGAGGAGGGAAAACAAATCTAGAGAAAATTTAGAGAGAGTTGCAGCCAGGAGACTTCCACTGAAGCTTCCAACTCTGTGGAGACCCCAATAGTTTCTGATTTTCCTGAGAAACCAAAACACTCCCTGTATCGTGGCTGCCAGAACTGCACACAGTATTCTATCTATGGCCTAACCAATGTCATGTTTACCTCATATTATGTCGCCTCAATGAATAAGCACTATGCTTACAGTACCGTGTGATTTCTTAACTGACTATTACACTGTCCAGTCACATTCAGGGATGTGTGGAGAAACACCCTCTAACGTCCATCGTGTTCTGCTGCTCATTGAATTCTCCCTTGTCTGGTTACTTCTTACAAAGTGCATCACCTCATATTTATTAGGGTTCCATTCGATCTGCCATTGATCTGACCATCTGACTATTTCACCTGTATCTTCCTGCAACATAAGGCCTTCCTCCTCGCTGCCAACTACCTGGCCAATCTTTGTGTCTAACACAAATTGCGTATTACACTCAGTCCCCAGCCCCCACCACCACCCCTTCCACATTCACATTTATATCATTTATGAATACCACAATAACTAGATACACTGCATTGCTCGATGTGGTCCACCACCTGACACTGGTCTATCTCTACCATCTTTCCAGTATCTTGGCATGCCATAGCTGTTCTCCAGTCCTCTACCACCTCCCTTGTGTGGTCAGATTCGACTAAAACATTTAGGTCAGGACATTTCCTCTCCTGTCTCCAACAGAATCCTGCGATAAAACTCATCTGGACTTTACATTATCCAAAACATCAATCCCAACTTGCATCTTCTTTAATTTGTTTGAGAGCTTCCCAGTCCAACTTCTTGAATTCTGTACCTACATCTTCCTTCTCCAAACTAAACAGATGTGAAGCTCTCGTGTTACAGTCTATCAATGCTCCCCAGTTTCACATACTGATTACCCCCTTGGTTTCGAAATGGATCCTAATTTTTCCCTGTTTATTCAGCAATGGAGGAGACCTGAACCAAGCTGGAACTGATCTCAGCCAAGCTGCAGAAGCATGACTAGGAAATCCAGCGTCTCGGGCCACATGTCGTGGAGGTGGAAGAGTGGACCGCGGCTTTGGAAACCATGGCAGTATCCTCGGCGGGTCGGGTCCAAGCCTTAGAATGGTAGGTACAGACCTTAGTAGAGCAGGTGGAGGACCTCGAAAATTGGAGCCGTCAGAAGAACATCAGCTTGGTCAGGCTGCCGGAACGGGAACAAGAAAGCCAGCTCGTCAGCTTCTTGGAACAATGGCTCACACAATGTTTGAAACTGGAAGTCAGGGCAGACTGGGTGTGGGTCGAGCGGGCCCACCGGGTCGCAGTGTGCAAGGCCCGGATCGGAATAGCATCTCTGTCCGGACCTTGTGCAACTCCAGCACGATAGAAAAAAACAGGTGCTGGAAGCTTCTTGAGCCTTGGGGCATATCGTACAGGAGACTTTAACTGACGTATGGACCCGGAGGTGGATAGGATGTCGAGGGGTATCGGACGTATTTCCCCGCCACCCAAGCAGCTGGTGGACCTGAACAGGGGCTGGGTTGGTAGATGTGTGAGATGTCTTCACGCTGAAGATAGGGACTTCACCTTTTTTTGTAACCCACATAAATGCTATACTAGGATTGACGTGTTGTTTGCCCATTAGTCTTTTTAAATTCGATGCTGTCCGTTAGAATTGGGAACCATTTCTGATCATGTGGCACTGTGCATGGAGGTCAAGGATGGTGGCAATGGGACAGGATCACGGCACTGGCATGAGGATTCTTTCCTCCCGAAGGATAGCAAATTCATTGAGTATTTTTGGGGGGAATTTAATTTTTTTTGGAACATGAACTTGTGCACGACCAGTAATCCGACGGTGCTCTGGGAGATTGTCAAAGCCTATACAAGGGATTTGATTATTTCTTACTCGGTGACTCAGAAGTTGCAGAAGGGAGAACAGCAGCGTATGCTTGAGGCTCAGCTGAAGAGAGCTGAGACACCATATTTTATCAGACTGTCTATAACTTAATTGCAGCAGATTACAGCCCTCCGGACGGCTCTGAATGCTGCATTCGCCCAGAGAGCAAAGAGAGAGATTTCCTTTGCGAGACAAAAAGTATTCAAACATGGTGATAACCAGGTAGATATTAGGCATACTTGGCCAGAAAGAAGATTGCTGCTATTATCACCCGAGATCCCAAAAAGATTAATGCAGCATTCAGGAAGTTTTACTCTGGGTTGTTCCAGTCAGCGGGCTGTGAGGACTGCTTGGCGACGATGGAGTCCTTTATTAAGACCTTGGACCTCCCAGGTGTATTTTCAGAGGAGGCGTCTCTTTAGAATGCACTCTGATAATCCGAGAGATACAGGAGACAGTGAGGCAGCCCCAGAGTGGTAAAGCCGCCGGCCCAGTTGGATTTTCGGAGTGAGATTTAGAAGCAGTTCATAGACATGCTTGCTGGGCCAGTGTTGGATATGTACAATTATTGTACAGTCAGGACTGCCTCCCATCCTCTCTGAGAGAAGGAAATATTTATCTTATTCTCAAGAGAGGGAAAGTCCCAGAGGATTGTAATTTGTATGTGCTATTTCATTATTAAACGTGGACTTTAAAATTTTGTCGAAAATGCTGGATTTGAATGTCCATTGTGAAAGAGCACCATTTTTATTAGGGGCAGTCGGTCCTCTGATAATATTGGAAGAGTGCGAAATATGGTTCCAGTGTGCCAGCAAGGTTCGATTCCAGGCTCGGTAGTCTCCCTGGATGCAGAGAAAGCACTTGACCAAATGGAGTGGATGTGCACCTTTTATGTCCTTGAATGGTTTAGTCTTGGAGGGGTCTTCGCCAGGTGGGTGGCAGTGTTATATAGTGACCCAAAAGCAGCGGATTTCACCAATGGTATAAGGTCTGACAATTTTATTATTGACAGTGGCAGCCAACAAAGTTGCCCCCTTTCTCCGTTACCATTTACATTAATGTTTGAGCCGTTGGCTGAAGCAACCCGGAGTGACGCCAAAATCACTGCTAAAGAGGTAAGATCAGGAAGGCATAAGACCACCCTTTAAGCAGATGGCGTTCCTCTCTTTGTAACTAACCCAATGATATCTGTGTCTTGCTTAGTACGAATGATTAATTTATTTCGATCTTTCTCAGGGTATTAAAATCAATTTTATGAAATTGGAGTCCATCCCTGTTGGGGGATTATTAGAGTACCCGACCTTGGGGTGGAATCTGATTCCCTTCATGATGACCACAAGGAGTTATAGGTATTTTTATCATCCAAACCTTCAATCAATTATATAAAGCTAACTTCGTGCAGTTACGAGAGAAGATAAGACAAAATCTTCCAATATCCTCTTTGGGTTAGCTCTGGTTAAAATGAATGTCCTTCCTTGTTTATGATACCCCATGCTAATTCTCCCTTTGACGCTGCCCTGGAAGGCACTACGGTGGCTTAACAGTTGGCTTTGATCTTTCATCTTGCGTCACAGATGGCCTCGTATTAACCTGGACAAACTGCAGCTTCCACAGTGAATGGGGGCGTGTCGATTTTTCATACTTTTAAGAAATACCAACCAAGTTCTTTTCTATCAATATGGCTGATTGGGCTTGTCAGGACCCGGGTCAATTTGGCTGGACATCGAGGCCTTCTCGGCAAATTGTCCCCTCATTAATCTTTTGTTCATGGACAAGCTAAGGACTGTTATGGAGAGTTGCAGAAACCGATTGTCCTTAACACAGTGAAAGCATGGAGAATGATGGGACAAGTTGAGGGCACTTTACAAAAAAAAAAACTTCGGCTTTCACTCTCATTGTAGGATTGATAGGATTCTAGCCGGGATTGATGGATTCTGGCTTTAGGCTCATGGAGTCCAGATGAGTTTCCTGTTTGGGAGAATTTTTTGACAGGGAGGTCATGATGAATTTTGAGCAACTGAGCCAGGAATATGAGGTATCTGGGAGGGACCTCTTTTGTTACTTTCAGCTTCAGGACTTTATCCAGAAAAAAATACTATATTAATGGTTCGTCTCTGCAAGTCAGATATGGAGACGAGAGTGCTTCAGAGTACGGGCACTCTCTCGTTCAGCATCTTCTGTCGTCTATTAGGAGGTAGTGCCTCGAAGGACATTGACCGTGTTACACCAGTGCAGGAAGAGACTATTCAGCCCCTGGAGCCTGATATACAGTTATGGGGGGAGGCCAGTCAGCTCCTCGAATCGATAACACTGGGCCCAGAGTAGGCCATGCAGCACAGTACCCTGTTATGCAGCAATAGTATCAGTCTATTCAGCCTCCTCAAGTCTGTAACATCGGAACTGGAAGAAGTCACACAGGGATTGGAGATTGGTGCCCTGGGATACCAGGAGGACATTCAGTCCCATCGAGCCTGTTGCACGGGAATTGGAGAAGGATGCAAACTATAAGATTTCTTACGGGAAGGAGGAAGATGTTTACCTCACGGACAGGAGAGCGGACAGGCACGTGGAACTGAGGCCGCAATGACATCAGCTATGATTGTATTCAATGGCAGAACAGGCCTGAGCGGCTGGATTGCCGAACTGATGCTCCTCGTTCTTATTCAGCGCTTTGAATGTGTTACACATTAATGGGGGGGGGGGGGGGGGGGGGGGGGACTGGTTATCAGACAGGAAGCAGACACTCTGGATAAATCAGCCTTAGTCAGTTTGACAGAATGTCACCGGTGGAGTCACACAGTGACCAGTGCAGGGTCCACAGCTCCTTACAATCTGTATAAATGATCAGGAGAAGTGGAACAAATGTACTGTAATTATGTATGCCGATTAAACTAAGATAAACAGGAAACTAAATTATCAAGGGAAGGTGGAGAGTCTGTAATTGGATATGGACAGGTGAAGTCAATGGATAAAAGTTTAGCAAATGGGATTAAAGATAATATATATTCTGTCATTTTCTTAAGGAAGAATGGTAGGTAGTATGTTACTGAAACGGAAAAATACTACAGGACTTAGTAATGCAGTGTGTACTAGAGGTTTCATTCTGACCCGATCAGACACGGGAAGTGTTCTCCATCTTCCTGATGTTCCCAGGGACCCCATTGCTCTTAACCACCATATATATCCTCGGTCTCCAAATGGTGATGCTGACGTCGGCATACTGGGAGATGATGGATCTGTCACCCACTCCTGCCTGGAAAGTTCGGGATCACAGAAGCTGAGTGAAACAGTGACCCTGGCAGCAACGTCCTCCCCCTGGTGGGAGAGAGTGGATACAGCAGATCCCTTTCCCCAAGCACACTCACTTCGTGGTTTCAGATCTTCCTCTCCATTTGTTGTTCATCTTACAGACGCAGGTGTTGTAACTACAGTCCCTATTCTCCATCCAGAGTTGGGTCACCAAATCCTCAGGTCTCCCTGAATGTCTGAGGCGGGTCAGCGCACAACATCTCACAAATCATCCCCAGCACCTCCACTAACTTTTCAATAACAGGAGTCAGTCAGAAGCCCCTCAGCTACAAGTTAGATGCCTGCGCTTTTACAATTATACTCGAGAGGTTTCCTCGTGTTACTGACTACACAATCTTCTGAGCGGGACAAGCACAGGGGTTCAGTGGACGCGCACAGACCAAGGTTCAAAGGCGTGTCTACAGCTGTTTGAACCTCTGTCCAACGTGGAGCACCACATGGGGCAGACCGGTAAGTGAACAGCAGCCCAGCACACGCACCCCTGTCTATGGAGCACCACATGGAACACACCAGGCAGTAAACAGCAGTCTGACACACACCATTTCATTGTTTCTGAGCCTCACAATGGCAGCTCTCGATACACTAGGGATCCAAATGGGACCCACAGCCGGGACGTACAGGAGACCACGAGCCATATGTTTTGCACATAGTTTCTGATCTTCATAATGATTTCCCCGGGATTCCAGGGATATGAGCACCGCCGGCCAGGTTACGGGACAGAAGGACGGATATTCATGTTATAATTGGATGATTACTTGATTGACAAGTTCAGTAAACGTGGCTCTTCTCAGACAAATGGGATTAACTTCATGAGTAGTATTTTCTTAGGTCCAATAACAAAAATAAGAATATAAAGTAAATGTGCTGACAAATCAGCTGAAATCCACGACACAGAATCAGGCACCATAATCCAGATGATATATCTGTGCAGAATGTAGTAGTGTTCAGACCAGGCTAGTGTACTGCTCAATACAACCCAGCAATCTGTGCAGATCACACCAGTCCATGAACTACCACTCAAGCACTGGGAGCTATGCAGTGAACAGCAGTGAATTGTTATATAAGGGAGGAGCATTTTTTTTCCCAGCATGTACAGCAGTGTACGCCACACCAGGGCATGGATCTGTAAACCAGGAGCAGTTACCCTCCCAGCATGTAGAGCAGTGTACGCCACCGCAGGGCATGGATCTGAAAACCAGGAGCAGTTACCCTCCCAGCATGTAGAGCAGTGTACGCCACCCCTGGGCATGGATCTGTAAACCAGGAGCTGTTACCCTACCACCATGTAGAGCTGTGTACACCATCACAGTGCATTGAACTGTAAACCAGGAGCAGTTATCCTCCCAGCATGTAGAGCTGTGACAACTGCCACAGTGCATTGTTCAGTAACACTGTGTTAGATCACTGCACAGCGTGGGGAAATCTGCAGCCCATGCTGGAAGTGACAGGATGTGCAGCTCCAATCCATTTGCAACTCCATATCTCCATTGTATCAAAGGATGTAGAATATCTCAAGAGGATAGAGGAAAATGACTTAGGATTAAGTAGGCAAGGATCAGACAAGGCTCTAGAAGGTTACAAGGTAGTCAGGAAGGAAGTGAAGAATAAACTCAGGAGAGCGAGAAGCGGGCATGAAAAAGACTTGGTGAGTAGGATTAAGGTAAAACTTAAGATGTTCTATACTATTGCGAGGAACAAGATGATGGCTTTAGTGAGGGTAGGGCTCATGAGGATAGTGGAGGGAACGTGCGCCAGGAGTCGGAGGAGGTAGGGGAACATAGAATATAGAACACTACAGCGCAGTACAGGCCCTTCAGTCCTCGATGTTGCGCCGACCTGTCATACCAATCTGAAGCCTATCTAACTTACACTGTTCCATGTACGTCCATATGCTTGTCCAATGACGACTTAAAGTTGGCGAATCTACTACTGTTGCAGGCAAAGCATTCCAAAGCTCTCGCTTTAGGTCTTTCCTGGCTACCTTGTAACCCTCAATCGCCCCAACTGAGCCTTCACATCCCATCCTAACATAAGTCGCCGTCTTACTCTTGACCAGAGATTCCACTTCATTCGTAAACCACGGCTCCCGCACTCTATAGCTTCCTCCCTGCCTGACATACATATCTAGGACACACAGTAAATTTTCCTTGAATAAGCTCCACATTTCTAATGTGACCATTTCCTGCAATTTCCTTCCCCATCATATGCTTCTTAAATCTTGCCTAACGGTATCGTAATTGCCTTTCCCCCAGCTGTAACTCTTGCCAAGTGGTATACACCTATCCCTATCTATCACTAAAGTAAACATAACAGAATTGGAATTGCTATCACCAAAGTGCTCACCTACTTCCAAGTCTAACACCTGACCAGGCTCATTACCCAATATCAAAACTAATGTGGCTTCTTCCCTTGTTGGCCTGTCTATATACTGAGTCAGGAAGCCCTCCTGCACACACTAGACAAAATCTGACCCCTCGATAGTACTCGTACTATAGTGTTCCCGTTCAATATTTCAAAAGTTGAAGTTCCCCATTACATCTACCCTGTCTCTGTCACTCCTATCGAGAATCATCTTTGCTATCCTTTCCTCTACATCTCGAGAACTATTCGGAGGCCTACAGAAAACTCCCAACGGGATGACCTCTCCTTTCTGTTTCTAACTTCAGCCCATACTACCGCAGTTGACGAGTCCTGAAAAATCCTTTCTGCAACTGCAATACTGTCCTTGACCAACAATGTAATACCTCCCCCTCTTTTACCATCATCTCTGTTCTTATTGAAACATCTAAATCCTGGAACCTGCAACAACTATTCATTTCCCTGCTCTAACCATGTCTCCAAAATGGCCACAACATTGAAGTCCCAGGTATCAATCCATGCTGCAAGTTCACCCACCTTATTCCGGATGCTCCTGGCGTTGAAGTAGACACACTTCAAACCAACTTCTTGCTTGCCGGTGCCATCTTTCGTCCCTAAAACTTGATTTTGGACCTCCCTACTCTCAACCCTTTCTATACTCTAACTACAATTTTGGTTCCCATCCCCCTGCTGGATTAGTTTACACCCACCCCAATAGCCTTAGCGAATTCCACCCCCCTCCAGGATATTGGTACCCCTCTGGTTCAGTTGAAGCCCATCCTGCTTGTCGAGGTCCCACCTACCCCAGAAAGAGCCCCAATTATCCAAAAACCCAAAACCCTCCCTCCTGCACCATCCCTGTAGCCACACGTTCACCTACTCTCTCTCCCTATTCCTTGCCTCACGAGCAAGTGGCATGGGCAAGAAACCAGAGCCAACAACTCTGTTCGTCCTAGCTCTAAGGTTCCATCCTTGCTCCCTGAATTTCTGCCTTTAATCCCCATCTCTCTTCCTACCTATGTCGTTGGTGCCTATGTGGGCCACGACTTGGGGCTGCTCCCCCTCCCCCTTAAGGATCCCAAAAACACGATCAGAGACATCACGAGCTCTGGCACCTGGGAGGCAACACACCAACCGTGAGTCTCTCTCGTCCCCGCAGACCGTCCTATCTGTCCCCCTAACTACGGAGTCCCCAATGACAACTGCTCTGATCCTCTTCTCCTTTCCCTTCTGAGCAGCAGGGACAGACGCTGTGCCAGATCCCTCTACCCCACTGCTTTCCCCTGGTAAGTCCTCCCCCATAGTATCCAAAACGGTATATTTATTGTTGAGGTGAATGGCCACAGGGGATCCCTGCACAGCCTACTGGTTCTCTTTCTGTCCCCTGACTGTAACCCATTTACCTTTTTCTCGAACCTGAGGAGTAACTACTTCCCTGTAACTCCTCTCAATAACCCTCTTTGCCTCCCGAATGATCCGAAGTTCACGCACCTCCAGCTCCAGTTCCCTAACGCGGTTTTCAAGGAGCTGGAGTCAGGTGCACTTCCAGCAGATGTAGTCAGCAGGGACACTGGTGGCGACCGTTACCTCCCACATTCTGCAGGAGGTACATTCAACTGCCCGAACCTCCATTCCCACTAGTCTAATTTCCCAAAGAGACTTTTGAAAAAAATGAATAAAAATACTCGTGAACTTTCCAAGCTGTGGCACAGGTACTTTGTTTTTGGTTAGAGGAGGAGGATGGGTGCTTTAACAGATCATAAGGCAAGGTGAGCTTTTCTGGGTGTTTGGTTTAATTCACAAACGGGTTCGTTGCTGTGTCGTAACAGCACACTTGGAATATTGTGTTCAGTTCTGGTCGCCTTGTTATAGGAAAGATGTAGAAGCTATAGTGAGGGTGCAGAACAATCCCTAGGGATTAACAGAAATATTGGCACACACCAGACGATCGAGTGAAATATTGAGGAAGTCACCACGCGAAAAATAAGTACTGACAGATTCTGCATGTCTGTATAAACGTCAGTGTGTCAGTGTTTGTAATGTGTCTGTACTGATGCCTGTATATCTGTGTGTGCATGTGCATCAGTTTATTGTCATTTCACTCTGTGTGCTTTAGTATTTGTGTGACTGCACCAGTCTCGGTGTGTGTGCCTGTGTATCTATATGCATATCTTTGTGTATCTGCGTGTCTCTGTGCGTATCCGTGTGTACAGCGCATCTGCCAGCATTGTGGTGTTTAAAGTGATACTGGCCTTCACACTCTACTGCATTGATGGCAGTGGAGGGAGAAAACGATAAGGGATTCCAGTCTAGGAGGTGG
Source organism: Chiloscyllium plagiosum (assembly GCF_037043375.1). NCBI lineage: Eukaryota > Metazoa > Chordata > Chondrichthyes > Orectolobiformes > Hemiscylliidae > Chiloscyllium > Chiloscyllium plagiosum. The sequence continues at coordinate 98,503,085 of NW_028270177.1, read as the reverse complement.
GGAAAGGGCCGTAGATCATACCACCATCCGAACTGACAGCAACATCTGCACATGCACACATACACACATTTGGGTATAGGGAGGATCATAATTGCACTGAGGACATTCAGAGTGGCGAATGCTCCTGAGTAATATCTGTGCTCTCTCTGCTATGTGAAAGTGATTTGTCTTTGAAGATCATTCGTTACACAGAGTGTACACCTTAATGAGTATTTCCACTGCAATTGCATCCAAGCAACGCTGACCAAATCATCTGTAAGGTGATGCGATGAATTTATAACATGTTCTTTAAACTGAAATATTTTAAAATTCACCCCTACAAGGTGTAAGTGAGAAAAGATTGATAAGTCCTGAAACTGACCCAGTGGTGATGGCAATATATCTAGGTATCAGACAAAACTGTTATGTGCATCCAAAGATATTTGCAAATCCAAACAGCCGTGCAGTGTGAGAGATTCACAGTACTTGATATCCTCTGATAGAAAATAAAAAAACACTTGTGCAGTGGCATGGGGAGACCAGCAGAGGGTGGCATTGTATGACTATAAACAGGGACAGATGTAGAGGTGGAGAAGGGGAGTAGCTGTTTATCTCAATTTCAATGTATTTACCCCCTAAATCACAGAGCCATCATTTCACAGAAGTGCACACAAATATACATAGACACATTAAACACACAAAACACATGCATACAGATATGGACACTTACACACAAACACTTGAACACACCCGCACACAGACACCGTGTTTTGTTTAAGATAGAGATACGTATGTTTTTCCTGAATAAGTGAATCAATGGTGAGTTGGTGAAGGCAGGAGAATGTGGCTGAAAAACATTTTAACTGTGATCAAACGGCACTGCATATCCAAGCTGCAAAATGGCCTAATTCTGTTCCAATTTCCTATTTGGTGAAGGGATTCATTTTGGAAGTCGAATTTGAATGCCGATTACTGGGTCAAATGTAAGATTCGTAGCAGTGTGAAGGAATAAACGGATCTTGGGGTCCATATCTGTAGGTGTCTCAGTTGCCACCTAAGTTGATAGGGTTGTTAAGAAGGCGTATGGTGTGTTGGTTTTCAATAGCAGGGGGACTGAGTTGAAGAGCCGCAAGATTATGCTGCAGGTCTATAAAGCTCTGGTGAGTCCACATCTGAAATGTTCTGGTTGCCTCAGTAAAGAAAGGATATGGAAGCTTTAGAGCGGTGCAGAGGAGATTTACCAGAATGCTGCCTGGACTAGAGGGCTTGTCTTATGAAGAAAGTTTGAGGGAGCTATGGCTTTTCTCATTGGAGTAAAGAAGGATGAGAGGTAACTTGATAGAGCTGAACAAGATGGTGAGAGTTACAGACAGAGTAAATTGACAAAGCCTTCTTCCCACAAATGATTGTCACGAGGTGAGCAAATTTTAAGGTGTTTGGAGAAAGATTTTGGAAGATGTCAAAGGCAGTGCGACACCAGCCCCTTCCCCCTACCCACAAACCGGGTCCCAGGTACAGTGAGACAGCTGTGCTAACCACTGAGACATCATGCCCCTCTCCCCCTCCCCCAAAACCAGGTCTCTGGTACTCTGAGACAGCCGTACTAACCACTGATACACCATGTCTTCCTCCCCCTCTCTCTCAAACCTGGTCCCTGGTACTGTGAGACAGCCGTGCTAACCACTGAGACACCATGCCCCCCCCCCAAACCCGGTCCCTGGTACTGTGAGACAGCCGTGCTAACAACTGATACACCATGCACCCCCCTCCCCATCCCCCCGAAATCCGGTCCCTGGTACTTTGAGACAGCCGTGCTAACCACTGAGACACCATGCCACCCCCTCCCCATCCCCCCCAAACCGGGTCTCTGGTACTGTGAGACAGCCGTACTAAGCACTGAGACACCATGCACCCCCTCCCGCTCCCCCCCCAAACCGGGTCCTTGGTGCTGTGAGACAGCCATGCTAACCACTAACACAACATGCCCCTCTTCCCCTCCCCCCCAAACCGGGTCTATGGGACCGTGAGACAGCCGTAATAACCACTGAGACACCATGGTCCCCTCCCCGCTAAACCAGGTCTCTGATTTTGTGGGACAGCAGTGTTAACCGCTTTGACACCATGACTCCCACCCCCTCTCACCCACACCGGGTCCTAGGTACTGTGAGACAGCCATGTTAACCACTGAGACACAATGCCCCCACCCCATTCCTCCCAAACCGGGTCCCTAGTACTGTGAGACAGCCGTGCTAAGCACTGAGACACCAAGCTCCCTTCCCCCTCCCCCCAAACCGGGTCCCTGATACTGTGAGACAGCCGTGGTAACCACTGAGACACTATACTCTCCCCTCCCCTTCCCCCCAAACCGGGTCCCTGGGACTGTGGGACAGCCGTGCTACCCACTGAGACACCAGGTACCCCTTCCCCAAAACCAGGCCCCTGTACTGTGAGACAGCCGAGCTCACCACTGAGACACCATGCCCCACTCACCTCCCCTCAAACCGATTCCCTGGTACTTTGAGACAGCTGTGTTAACCACTGAGGCACCATGTCCCAACTCCCCATCCCCATCCCTCCAACCGGGTTCCTGGTACTGTGAGACACCCGTGCTAACCACTGAGACACAATGCCCCCTCTCTCTCCCCCCAAACCAGGTACCTGGTACTGTGAGACAGCCGTGCTAACCACTGAGACACCATGCCCCCCTCACCCTCCTCCTGTCCCTCAATCCGGGTCCCTGGTACTGTGAACCAACCATGCTAACCACTGAGACACCATTCCCCGTCCCCGCCCCCTCCCCTAAAACGGAGTCACTGTGCTCGGTAATACTGGGGAAATGTAAATAAAAGTGATGAGCTTAGAGCTATGATGTTGTGGCCATAACAGAGACATGGGTTTCTCAGGGGCAGGAATGGTTGATGGATGTTCCAGGGTTTAGAACATTTAAAAATAATAGGGAGGAGGTAAAAAGAGGAGGGGTTGTAGCACTGCTCGTCAGAGAGGGTATCACAGCTACAGAAGTTAACATTATCGAGGAAAGTCTGCCTTCTGAGTCAGTATGGGTGGAAATTAGGAATAGTAAGGCAGCAATCACCTCATTAGGGGTTAAATACAGGCCCCCAATAGAAGCAGGGAGATTGAAGAAAGCATAGGTCGGCAGATTTTGGAAAAGTATGAATGTAATAGGGTAGTTGTAACTTTCCCAAGATCGATTGGAACCTCATTCCAGCAGATGGTTTGGAAGGAGCTGTTTTTGTAAGATGTGTTCAGGAGGGTTTCCTAACTCAGTACGTTGACAGGCCGACGAAGAGAGAGACCATTTTGGATTTGTTGCTCGGCAATGAGCTGGAGGCAGGTGTCAGATCTTGCGGTGGGACAGCATTTTGGTGATAGTGACCACAACTGCCTCATATTCTACACAGCCATGGAGAAGGAGAGAAGCAGGCACAATGGGAGGATATTTAATTGGGGAAAATGAAACTATGATACTATCATACTGCGTTGCGAAGCATGGAATGGGAGCAATTGTTCCGTGGAAAGGGCACTATAGACATGTGGAGACTGTTTAAAGAACAGTTGTTGCGAGTGATGCACAAATGTGTTCCTCTGAAACAGGCAAGGAGGGGTAAGATAAAGGAACCTTGGATGATGAGAGCGGAGATGCTTCTCGTCAAAAGAAAGAAGGCAACTTACGTAAGTTGAAGGAAGCAAGGGTCTTGCTAAGCTCTAAAGGATTACAGGCAGGCGAAGAAGGTGCTCAAAAATGGTCTGAGGAGAGCCAGAAGGGGGCAGGAAAAAGGCTTGGCAGGAATGATAAGGGAGAATCTAAAGGCATTTTGCACATATGTGAGGAATAAGAGAATCATCAAAGAAAGAGTAGGGCCGATCAGGGATAGCATAGGGAACTTGTGTATCGAGTCTGAGGAGGTCGGGGAAGTCCTAAATGAGGTATTTGCTTCTGTCTTTACGAAAGAAAAGGACTTTGTAGTGAATGAAACCATTGAGGAGCAGGAAATCATGCTGCAACAGATAGATTGAGAACGCGGATGTGTTGAAAATTTTGACAAACATTAATATTGACAAGTCGCCAGGGCCAGGCCAGATTTGTCCTCGGCTGCTTTGGGAAGCGAGAAATGTGATTGCTTCACCGCTTGCGAAGATCTTTGCATCCTCGCTCTCCACCGGAGTCGTACCTGAGGACTGGAGGGAGGCAAATGTAATTCCTCTGTTCAAGAAAGGAAATAGGGAAATCCCCGGAAATTACAAATCAGTTAGTCTCTGCAAGGTGTTAGAAAGGATTCTGCAGGATAGGATTTATGACCATCTGCAAGAGCATGGCTTGATTACATGCAGTCAGCACGGCTTTGTGAGGGGCAGGTCATGCCTCACAAACCTTACTGAGTGCTTTGAGGATGTTACTAGGCAAGTTGATGAGGGTCGAGCAGTGGATATTGTGTATCTGGACTTCAGCAAGGCATTTGATAAGATCCCCCATGGTAGGCTCGTTCAGAAGGTCAGGAGTAATGGGATACAGGGAAATTTAGCTGTCTGGATATAGAGTTGGCTGGTCGACAGAAGAGAGCGAGTGGTAGTGGAAGGAAAGTATTCTGTCTGGAAGTCAGTGGTCAATGGTGTTCCACGTGGTCTGTTCTTGGGCCTCTACTCTTTGTAATTTTTATTAATGACTTGGATGAGGAGATTGAAGGATGGGTTAGGAAGTTTGTAGATGACACAAAGGTTGGAGGTATCATTGACAGTATGCAGGACTGTTGCAGGCTGCAGCATGACATTGCCAGGATGCAGAGATGGGCTGAGAGGTAGTAGATGGAATTCAAACTGGATAAATGCGAGGTGATGCATTTTGGAAGATCGAACTTTAAAGTTGAGTACAGGACTAAAGGCAGCATTCTTGGCAGTGTGGAGGAACAGCAGGATCTTAGTGTGCAGGTACATAGATCCCTTAACATTTCGACACAGGTGGACAGGGTTGTTAAGAAAGCATATGGTGTTTTGGCTTTCATTAACAGGGGGATTGAGTTTAAGAGCCGTGAGATCTTGTTGCAGCCCCATTTACTCATACCCCTATATTTATTCTCCCATTTCCTCATATTCCAAAACTAAATTCTCCTGCTTTTTCATATAACGATACTAATTCTGTCATTTCCTCATATCCCAGTATGATTCTCTCATTTTCTGTTGCCCGATTTCAAATCTCGCATTTAGGAGTTCCCTAATCTAATTCTACATTTTAATGGTGACTTGCACCAAATATCTAATGTAGGTCCACTCCACACCACTTCTTCCACTAACTATGTAGCTGCAATGATTCTCCCATGTCATGGTCCAATTTTGGCTTTTATTGCATCAAATTCTCAAATTGCCAATTCTGCACGAATCCACCCTTTCATCATGAACTGAGAAACTCTCCCACTAAGTATTGCCTTGCCCCAATTTTCCTGTTTTGCTGTTTCCTGACATACATCTTCCATATAATGGTTTACTGTTCAAAGTTTTTATCATTATTGTCGCCCTGCTTCGAATGGCCACTTTCCTGCACTTTACAACATTTCTCCGAGTTGCTGATTCCTGCCTGTGTTCTCCCATTTAAATATGCTCTGTTTCAAGTCTGCATGCTTTAAACACCCCACACCAATTCTCGAATTCAATATTGCCCTGAAACAATTCTCATGTTCTTTGATACCCAAACCAACTTCTCCAGTGTTGGGAACGCCACTCTGACTCTCTGAGATAGTGGCGCCATAGCCCAATTCGCTGTTAAAGTTCCACTGTGCAATTGTTCCATTTTGTGGTTCGTGCAACAATTATCCTAAATACAGCTTCACTTCCGTGCGCCATTCTACCATTTTCGAAAACTGCACGAATCTTCTTTTCGTCAGTAACTGCACCTCCACCACATTTAACATTATTCAGCACCAGTTCTCCCACGTCTTCCACCAATTCTCTACTTTCGTGACATCGGCACCAACTCTCCCATTATTGATGCCCTACGTCAATTGTCCCATTGCGTTGTTTCCTGATACACTTCCTCCACGTATGGCTTCCCTGCTCCAAAGTCTTTCTTTCATTTCTTGGTGGGCGGACTCGAGTTCTCGGCTTTACTGCTGCTTGCAAAATTGTTCTTTCTCAATGTTTCGCTGTCCCTATTCTTCCAATCAGAGATGTTCTGCTCAAATTCTTTAATGAATAGGCAATTTGTACTAATTTTCCAATGTAATGGCACTGTGCAACAATTCTCCCATTTACTGATACCCAACAATTCTCCCCCTGCCTGACGCCCTGACACCTGTCGTGGAAATTTAATCGACTTGAATCAACTGCTAGCAAGAGCACAGGAAAGGCTTTACTTTTCTACATCTGCATGCAGGGCGGCCAATTATACTTGGCAATACGTAACATATTATTTTTGTAGTATTCTTATCACATGCTCAAGGACAAGTGTTGGGAAACATTTGAGCTCATATTTTCTTATTCCCATGCCTTGGACATAATTGTCTTTATGTTTTCCGAAGTTTTTTTTCTGAACTCGGCTGCTCGCAAGGCCAGGTGAAATTTTCCACAAAGACAAGCTGCCTCTTCGACGCAGAATTCAGCAAAGTATTTGCATATTTCAGCCAGATAGCTGCACATCAAAAATAATTTATGAACACCAGGCATGTCCTCAGACACCAGCTAACTCTAACAAAGTTTTGTGGTGTTTTTTCCACTTCCCTGGTTTGCCCGATACACAGCCCATCTTCACACGTCACGTTCGTCAACGTCGCTGTAGGGTGCGGACAAGCAATCGGATCTTCCTTCTTTGGGTCCACGGATAGTTTAACATTTCGTATCCTATTGCCCCCCACTGTCAGGGTCAGGCTAGTCGCCTCCCGTGGAAGCAGACAGCTGGCATTTCTCGCAAGGCTCTCAGTAATTTGCTAGGCAGACTACCTTTGGGCTGTGTGCAAACATATCCAACAAGTGTAGCCAATCTCTCATCTCACGTTTTGTCTTATGACCAAATCACATGCTCTGTTCCCTTCACATCTAGTAATGGCCCTTCGCAGCTCCCAACTTACTGGCGTCGCATTTACGCCATTTATCTCCAGCAGGCAAATTCCCCTCCTGCTTTAAATTCGCCCTCAAGCCACGGCGGTCTCCCTTCGGGTTCGGGTGTGTCATTAATGACCTTTGCCGGCTTGGGGTTAGGTCCATGATCTGGTTTGATTGGTTGCCATGCCCTAGTACTCCTATCGTCTGTAGTACATTCTGCACTGCATCTCGGAGGGCGGGGGTGGGGCGACTAAACCAGAATATTCACCTGTCTCCAGATGTCAGAGAAGGATCTATCTATTCCACACCACGAGACTCCCTCATTGCTCTTCTGAGTCTTACTTTGATCATAGAATATCTATTTCCCATGTCAGGTGCCCCTTTTGCCGTGGTGGCTACTACTAAGTGCCAGTCATCGGCGCGGCATGGATCCCTGCATAAATCTTAATTACCGAATTTACAGTCGTCCTTGTTACTGAACGGCTATGGATTGCATGTAAAGATCCACTTCGTCCTATCAGTTAATATTACCGTCAGCTGCTGCATCCCAGACGCCCCTGCCCTTATGAATAGTCCTACCAGGGTGCTTGCCAACACTGTGAACTGGGGCAGCCCCACATTTGCTTAAGTATTCTAATAAATAGTTGCTCTAAATTGGTTTTGGTGTTGTGCGATGTCTCCTCAGTCCCAGCTGCAAGTTTGTAATGGCTGGCGTGTATCCACGTGGCGATCTTAACAGTTATCTGTGCTGTAAGGCGTACTTAAAACCGTCCCAGCCACCTCTACGCCTTCCTGTTTTCCCTCCAGAGGTCTTTCGCCACTATTCAGGCTCCAGGTTATAGATCGTACATCTTCCCTTCTGCTGACTGGGGTAGTCCTGTCTTCACTTGATTTTGTATTTGGGACAGAAGTGTAGAGAGTTTCATGCAGTAACGCAACACCTCATCCTCACAGGGGCCTGTTATCTGGCTTCCCTTACGTCTCGGGACAATTCCTGTGTTTGGCGGCCTAACAAAAAAAATCTCAAACGGGCTAAGATTAGCTCTCCCTCTCCTCCTAGACCTCATATACATTAGCACAATTGGAAGTGCCTTTGTCCATGTCATCCCTAGTTCCTCACAGCATTTTGTCAATTTATTTTTTTATGGTAGAATTTTCTCTTTCCGCTGCCCTACCCCTCGTTTGGTGGTAGGCATAGTGCTATCTGAAGTTTATTCCCAAATACTCATTAATCTGCTGTAGGGCATTATGGACAAATGGTTTCCTACTGTCACTACTAAGCCTAGAGTGTAGGTTTGCTCGCTGAGCTGTAGGTTTGATATCCAGACGTTTCATTACCTGCCATATGGAGGTTAGTGGGCTAGTGTAGGTTAGGTGGGCTTGGATCGGCGCAACATCGAGGTCCAAAGGGCCTGTACTGCGCTGTATTTTTCTATGTTCTATATTCTAGGTAACAACATCACGAACTGCAAGTGAAGAGAAGCTGTTGTCTCCTGCTTTCTAGTAATATGTTTTTCCAGGATGGGGTTCCTGGGGTTTGTGGTGATGCCATTTCATGTTCGTTTTCTGAGGGTTTGACAGATGCTATCTATGTATAAGTCTTTTTTTATGGCGTTGAGGTTGGAGTGCTAGGCCTCAAGGAATTCTCTGGCATGTCTTTGCTTAGCCTGTCCCAGGACAAATGTGTTGTCCCAGACGAAATGTTATTTTTGTTTCATCCGTGTGAAGGGTTACGAGGGAGAGAGGTTCGTGTCTTTTTGTGGCTATCTGGTGTTCTGTATCCTGGTTGCTAACTTTCTCCCTGTTTATCCTACGCAGTGTTTGTGGCAGTCCTTGCATGGAATTTTATAGATGACGTTGGTTTTGTCCATGGGTTGTACTGGGTCTTTTAAATTTGTTAGTTTTGTTTGACACTGTTGGTTGGATTCAGAGGAGTCTTAATAGTCTGGCTGCCACTTCTGAGACTTCATTGATGAATGGAAAGGTCGATAGGCTTTCTGGCTGTGTTATGTCTACTTGTCGTGGTTTGTTCCTGAGAAATCTGTGGACTGTATTTTTTATGTATCCGTTCTTCTTGAATACGTTTTATAGGTGGTTCTCATCTGTTTTCCAAAGTACGGCTGTGCTGAAATGTGTGGTGGTTCGTTGGAATAGTGTTCTGATACAGGTTCCTTTTTGCGTGTTGGGATGGTTGCTGGTGTTGTTAAGAATTTGGTCAGTGTTTGTCGGTTTGCTGTATATGCAGACACACCAGAGAAATCCGAGAGGCCTCGCACTCCAATCACAACGCCATAAACAAACACATAAATCGATTTACCATCTGTCAACCCCTCAGAAAACGAATAGGAAATGACATCACCACGAACCCCAGGAACCCCATCCAGGACAAACAAATAAATAGAAAGCAGGAGACAACATCTTCGCTTCTCTTGAAGGTCGCCATTGATGATGTTACCTAGCCAGGTAATGAAACGTCTGGATAACAAACGTACAGCTCAGCGAGCAAACCCTACACCCTAAACCTCAACCGGAGTTATAAACCTTCAGAAACCTTGGGACTACTAAGCCTCTCAGGGATGCTCCATCTCAGAATTATTTCAGTTAGGAAAGCTTTGGTTACTGCACTGGCATTCTGTTTTGCCGTGGGGAACGCTTGCACCCATTTGGAAAACATATCAACTATTATCAGACAATACCTTTTACCTTCGCAGTGTGTTAGTTTGGTAAAATCCAGTTATAAATGTTCAAATTGTTTTTGGGGTTTCGGAAGTGCTACATGACTCATCTGTATTCCCCTCCCCACATTATTGTGTCACAGATAACACATCGTTCACAATATTTCTGGAAGTAATGAGTAAATCCCTCAGTGTACCACTGAGCTGAAATGCTGTTATATCTTCCCTCTTTTGACACATGTTCCTTACCGTGTGTCAGTTTGGCATAGAATGGAAATAATGATCGTGGCAGAAAAGGTTTAACATTGGGACCACACCATACCCCTTACCTCAAACTGCACTCTGCTTTTTCCCACTCAAATGTGTTTTCAAGCCTGGACTTCGACTGTGACTCCCGTACGTCTGCTGATTTGGGTAAGGATTTTCGTCATTCTCATGTCAAACTGATCATTTATCGGCTGCTGGGCTGCCGTCCCTGCCGCTGAGTCTGCCCTTGCATTTCCTTGAGAAAGGGAATTGTTATTTTTCGTGTGGGCATCATAATTACACACAGCGATTAATTTAGGCAATACGACCGTTTCCAAGAAGTCAGAAATCTGATCACGGGTGTGTGATGGACTTTCTGGTGAAGGCCAAGAAGTCCCTGTATTTCCACAGGGTTCCAACATCATCTGCAACTCCGAATCCGTATCTGCTATTGGTTAAATATTCGCTGTGTTTCCCTGAGCCAATTTATATGCCTCAGTCAAGGCAATCAGCTCCGCTGCTTGCGCTGACAGTTGAGAAGCGAGTGATCCCGCTTTGAATACCTCATGGGTAGTTACTACAGCATGTCCAATAAAATTCTGGCCTATCTCCTTGCTCCTAAATGCTGACCCATCCACAAAAAAAAAACCAGCCATATTTAGATTCTGAAGTGGTGAATTCTGCAAGTCTTGTCTAGGCAGCACATTTAATTAATTACAGCGATACAATCATGTGGGTCTCCTTCTCTCGTGAGAGGATTAGCAGCATTAAGGTCGTTACATCGTTTTATTGCAATGTTAGGCTTCTCCAATAACACAGTACTGTATCTGAGTCAACGTGCTGCCGACGTATGTGCTGTCTTTTGCTCGGAAAGCAGTAGGGATACTGCATGTGCGATCAGTTTGGGTAAGTCGCCATAGCCGATTATATCCCTGGATACTGCAACAGGCTTTTCAGTTGCAACCACAGCTCGCAGGCATTTACACAATCCTGCCGCTACGAGGTCCAGCTTAGCCGAAAAATAAGCTGCTCGCCTGAATTTTCCCCCATGATCCTGCAACAACACAGATGTCATGCAGCCATGTTTCTCATCTACCGTTTGATTGTTTGGATTCGGAATCCCCAGTGTCGGTGTACTTTGAAACATCTTTTTGAATTCAACTCGGCCGCTGGGATCCATTGCAACGGACCTTGGTTCTGCAACCCTTTTCCATGGGCCATGTCACTTCAGGGTTCCTCAAGATTTGTGTAATGTGGGATAAACGTTCTTCAGTAGGAGCGCATGCCCCAAAAAGGACAGCAATTGTTTCTTCATGTGAGGCCTTGGAATTTGCTGTATTACTCGCACTCTGTCTTCACCAATGGCCTTCCCTTGTTCAGATATGAAGTGACTGAAGAACTTCACCTGTTGTTGCATAAATCAAAGCTTTGCGAGACTGGCTTTGTGCCCTTCCCTCGTGCAATGCAAAGGAATCCTTCTCACATTGTTCCTCTGTCGGTGCTACTGTTAAGCAATCGTCTACAGAGTTGAAACTTTATTGCTGGAACAGCACAGCAGGTCAGGCAGCATCCAGGGAACAGGGGATTCGACGTTTCGGGCACAGGCCCTTCTTCAGGAATGAAGGGCCTGTGCCCGAAACGTCGAATCTCCTGTTCCCTGGATGCTGCCTGACCTGCTGTGCTGTTCCAGCAATAAAGTTTCAACTTTGATCTCCAGCATCTGCAGACCTCACTTTCTCCTCAATCGTCTACAGACCCAGGGGTTAAAACAAGAGTCTCCAGACTCTTGCGTAGAGCCTCATTATATATGGTGGGTGACTCACAGTAACATTGACAAAGTCGTGTGAACTCATAAGATTTCTCTTTGAATGAAAAAGCGAACCAGAATTGACTATCTGGATGCACCGTTACACTAAAGAATGTATTTGCTAAATCCACAGCAGGGAACCATTTACTGTACGGTGGAAATTGAACTGATACAGTATGGGGTTTGGGAACATTTGATGCGCGCGGGACAACACTGTTATTGACTGCCTGCAGGTCATGAACATACCTGCATTCCTCCGGTTCACTTGGAATTTTTGCCTTTTTGATCAGAAAAATGGGATTTCTCACCGGTGAGTTTACATAGGTGATTATCTCTCTAGCCTTTGGGAAGGATTGAAAGACTGGAGTAACTACGTCCATGGCCTCGAGTTTTAACGGGTATTGTGCCCTGCAATGAAGATACTCCGACTTCGTGGTTACTCGTATTGATTCACAACCTCGTATATGCCCCACATCCTATTTGCCTTTTACCCATAATTCAGTTGGGACCGCTATTAATCTTGCGTCTGAGAAGTTTATCTTAGGGAAACGCCAGGCCAGCCTTCTAGGCTCTTCAGGGATAGCGGTGGTTACCTCGACTGTTCTATTGCCTGAGTTAGACAAATTAATTTCTTCCTTTTTGTCCGCACATCTGCATTGAACCACATACCCACATCGTCCCAGAACACCCAACATTTCGTTCTTTATGCCTTTAGTACCAATGGCCCCAAATCCTGCCACCAGTCACTGGACATCTTCGCCAGTGACACGCGAGGAGCGTAGCCTTCCACATCAAAAATATAGAGTTTACTTGCCGTCACAGGTACTTGACATAAGTTCACACTGACTGCACATCTGCCATCCCTTCAATAAAATTCGCACAATAACAACTGACCTGGTTTAACCAATCTCATGTAACAATATTCCTCTTATGGTTCCTCAGGGCATCGTGGTGTATGTGTGCTGTGCAGTGCAGCATATTCCCGCAAAAAAAAAATCGGTGTTAATAGGATTAACATGGTTACCTGCTTCCAGGGCGAGTGAATTGGTCAATGAACTCATTGGTCTCTGGCTTAATCGCCACTCATAGACATACACCAGGGGTCGTGGGTTGTATTTTGCAGTTTACACTTGTGAATCTTCCCTTTGTATTACCTGCAAGCCCGTCGGAGTACTGAGCAAATACAATCCCAGTCTCACTATGAGATTCCGAGCCATCAAATGTAAAGGACAGAATTCCGCTAACAAAATTGAGAATTAGAATTCTTACACATTACTGATTTCACACAATATGGGTGCGGTAAAACTCTCTCATATCACGACGCCTGATGCCTCCATTAAGTTCAGGAACATTCCACTCATCTTTATTGGCGTCAACTCTCTGAACTGTCTTGATTTGAGGAGTGAATTTGCTGGCAATGTATCTACCAAAAAGGTAACTGGTGTACCTTCCACATATAACATAGAGGTAGGCATCGACATATACGCATCATTGTTATATTGAACATATTGTCCACACTTCGCAATCTCAATGTTCAATATAGAGTTGGGACAGATCTCAGTGCCCGTTAGGTTAGTAGAAGTGATTAGCATAGGGGGTTCTTCGTTGCCAAGTATAAAGGAAAGAGGTTTACCTGTACCTTGTGGCCTGCCCACCTCAAACTCAGTCGTCCCCTGTCAGTCACCATGCTGTCCAGCCTCCAGGATCGAATGAGGCTGTCTGTGCGGGCACTGTCTCGACCAGTGGTCCATTGCTTCGCAAACAAAGCACCAGCCAGATCTATCTCTGCAAGCGCACTTCCGCGATCCCTTCCACTTTTGCGAACTCCACCTGTGCCTCTCTCTTTTCCCGCAGTTCCTCCCTCCAACGACTGAACGAACATTTGCATCATAATAAGCTGAGGTTTATGTGATTGCTGTTCCATCTTTAATTTCCGGTTATGGTTCTCTTGAGCCAGCAATGTTTCAGCATGTATCACGTATTGTTCTATCTAATTCAGCTTTCCCGTGTCCCAGGTAATACACGTATATTATTACCTATTTTGTTGTTTCGTACTTCATTCCATTGATGAAACTGCTCCTCAGGTGTGCCTCATACGGTGTGATCTCTGCCATCGTTATGTCCTTGGGTGGTATCAGTCCACAATAGACGTTATCGACTTTCGTGAGGTGCTTAAGGTACTGGGACATTGTCTCGACTTCTTTAGGGATTCTTTTCAATTGATTGTGGGTACGATATGCTATGGTGATTCAGCAGAACCTGAGGCGGCGACCGTTGACTTGGAATCTTCGCGAAGTGGATCTTGTAGGGGGGCTGTAGCTCTTCGAGGGCACCGATTAAGGTCAGGATCTGATCCAGTCTTAAGACACTGTACAGCTTCATTAGGTTGTTTTCTGTGTGTGTGTGCATGTGCGCTGGTGTTTGTACCTGTACTTGATCTATATTTTATTCGAGATTTTCTTTCCCTGAAAGCAGGCTCAGCCTTCAACATGTTATAAGCACTCCAATTCACAGGTTCTATTTTACCCTTCCGTTTCTCCTTCTCTCTCTCTCCTCCAACAGTGACCTCAACATTTGCAACTGCATGTTACTAAAACTTTCTTCCTGCAGAAAAACACATTCCTTGATTTACATTTTTAACTGCTTTACAGAAACTGGGCCATAATTATTTAGCATATATGGTATTTTTCCTTGACCATTCCGAGTTGTCTGTCGTCCCTCTTTTTGTTCGCTCTTGCTGGAGCCGATTTTCATGGATATTGGAAAAGTGTTCTTCTCTCTCTGTCTGTCTCTCTGCCTGTATCTCTCTCTCTCTCTCTCTCTCTCTCTCTCTCTCTCTCTCTCTCTCTCACACACACACACACACACACACACACACACACACACACACACACACACACACACACACACACACACACACACACACACACACACACACACACACACACACACAATACCATAATCTTCTCTTTGCCAATATAACTTGCTTTTACCTCCGGAGGTCCCCTCTCATTGGGCGCGACCGCCTCATTGCCTTGGTTTTCACAAACCAAGAACCCACGTAACCGGTACAGCTTTGGCGACTCCAACGCTGCCCATGGTGGCTCCAAGTCTCAAACCACCGTTAATCTTGCTATCTCTTAAACTCTCGAGAGACGGCAATCCTTTCACTTGAGCTTTACTCGAATACCGCGCGAGAGTTCACTGGTCCTTCTTCCTGATTCATTTATTCTCTTCGAACGAGTCTCTATGTCGGATTACTCTAGCCACAACTCTTGCCCTGACCCTATTCGATTCGGAACGCGACTCTGGGGCGATCCACTTATCCCCAGTCCTCTTACGCAAAGGGGCCAATTCAGCGCTGGAGATGAAGTGAAAGACCTTCAGGGCAGTGGCGCGTACACCTCCTGGGAGTCTTCAAAATCTTACCCAGTTGCAGGGTCCCAGGCGAGCCCCCTAGTTTACTGCCGTGGAATTTCAATCGACTCGACGCAAATGCTACCAAGAGCAAATAAAAAGTTTATTTTTGAAATTTGCAGAATGGACCCGACACATTTGCAAGACGCCTCATGAAATGGACGCCTGACGGTTTTCATATATTCCCTTTATACTATATATTGCCTTGCCTTATCACACCTCAAGCCAGGAACCTGGATCAGTCGAGTTCCTTTCCACACATGGAGTTGCTTTTTCTAATTCATTGACTGCTGATATAATAGATTATTGACCTTGAGAGTCAGCTGTAAATTAGTTTGAACTTTACATTTTTTCTGTCTTTTTGCAAAGTTAGGTCCATACTTCTTTGTTTCAACCATGGTTTCACAGATTTCACAATAAATGATAATTTTCCATTACAGGGGATCAGGCTGACAGTGACTCAATAAGTGTGATGGAGTGAAGATGATAGTGACACAATGAGGGTGAGGTGTCAGCGTGGTAGTGACGCAGACTGTGTGAGTGGATCAGTCCGATAGTTCCGCAGTGAGGGGGGTCAGAGTGATAGTGATGCAGTAAGTGTGAAGTGGTCAAGGTGACAGTGAAACACTTCGTGTGAGGGGTCAGTGTGACAGTGACGCAATAAGAGTGAGTGGTCAGGCTGATAGTGACGCAGTAATTGCAAGGAGATCAGGCTGATAGTGATGCAGTAAGTGTTACTGTGTCAGGCTGATCCTGACGCATAAGGTGGAAGGGGCCATGGTGATAGTGACGCAGTAAGTGTGATGGGGTCAGGCAGAGACTGACCCAGTGAGTGTGAGACAGTCAGGGTGATAGTGAGGGAGTAAGTGTGTGCGTTCAGGCTGGTAGTGACACAGTACGTTGAGACTGTCAGGCTGATCGTGGCCAATAAAAGTGAGGTGTTAGGGGAATAGTGACGCAGTAAGTGTGAGATGTCAGGCTGTTAGGGATGCGGTAAGTGTGAGGAGTCAGTATGATAGTGAAGCAGTAGGTGTGAGGGGGTCAGGCTGATAGAGACGCAGTAGGTGTGGTGGGGTCAGGCTGTTAGGGATTTCTGGCTGTTAGGGATGCGGTAAGTGTGAGGGGTCAGTCTGATAGTGTCACAGTATGTGTGAGGGGTCAGGCTGATAGTAATGCAGTAAGTGTCCGTGAGTGAGAGTGATCCTAATGCAGGAAGTGAGAGGGGACAGGGTGATAGTGACGCAGTGAGTGTGAGGGGGTCAGCGTGATGGTGACGGAGTAAGTGTGAGTGTTTAGGCTGATATTGATGCAGTAAGTTGAGGTCGTCAGGCTAATACTGGCCAGTAAGTGTTAAGTGACAGGGTGACAGTGATGCAGGAAATGTGAGGAGTCAGACTGATAGACACGGTGAAATTGTGAGGGGTCAGGCTGATAGTGATGCGGGAAGTGTGCGAGTGTCAGGGTGATAATGACGCAGTGAGTGTGTTGGAAGCAGAGTGACAGGAACGCAATAAGTGTGAGTGGCTCTGGATGATAGTGACAGGTCAGTATGAGGGGGAGGATGGTAGTGATGCAGTGAGTGTGAGGTGTCATGATGACACTGAAGCAGACTGTGTGAATGTGTCATTGTGATGGTGACATGGCAAGTGTGATGGGGTCAGGGTGACAGTGACGCAGATGCTTTCAGGGGGTCAGGTTGTAGTGATGCAGTAATTGTGAGGGGTCAGGGTGATAGTGACGCAGTGAGTGTGAAATGTTTGTGTGATAGTGAATCAGAACATTTGAGGGGCCAGGCTTATAGTGACGCAGTATGGGCAAGGGGTCAGGGTAACAGTGATATAGACGCACTCACAGGGCCAGGTTGTAGTAAAGCTGTAAGTGTGAGTGTCTCAGGCTGATAGTGATGAAGTAAATGCGAGGGGCTAAGGCGGATAGGGATGTAGTAAGTGTGCAGGGGTAGTGTCAGAAGTGACGCAGTAAATGTGAGAGTTGAAGCTGATAGTGACACATTACGTTTGAGGGGATCAGGCTGATCTTGACGCAGTAAGTGTGACGTTGTCAGGATGATAGTTACGCTGTAAGTATATGGGGGCACATGATCTTGACGCAGTAAGAGTGTGGAGTCAGGGTGATAGTGACGCAGTAAGCATGAGTGGGTAAGTCTGATAGTGACGCACTATATGTGAGGGAGTCAGCCTGGTAGTGGCGCCGTATGTGTGAGATGGTCAGGCTGATATTGATGCAGTTAGTGTGTTGGGGTCAAAGTGACAGTGACGCAATAGGTGTAAGCGGTTCAGGATGATAGTGGCACCGTGGGTGTGAGATACCAGTATGATAGTGACGCAGTACATGTAAGGGGTCAGGATGACAGTGACACTAAGTGTAAGGCCCTCAGTGTGATAGTGCCACAGCAAGTCTGGGGTGTCAGGGTGTAAATTACGTCATAAGTGAGAGAGGGGCATTGCGATAGTGAAGCAGTAAGTGTGAGGGGGTCAGCCTGATAGTGACACAGTCAATGTGACGGGACAGTGTTTTAGTGACAAGATAAGAGTGAGGCGTCAGTCTGATACTGACACAATAAATGTGATGGAGTCAGGCTGATAGTGACACAGTAAGTGTAAGGAGTCAGGGTGATAGTAACATAGGAAGTGTAAGGGCGTGACTGATAGTGACAAAGTAAGTGATTGGCAGTCAGGCTGATAGTGACGCAGTCAAAATGAGGGTCTCGAAATGAAAGTGGCGCAGTAAATGTGAGGGCGTCAGATGGATAGTGATGCAGTAAGTTTGAGGGGTTCACGCTGATATTAAGGTGGGAAGTGTGAGGGGTCAGGTCTATAGTGATGCAGTAAGTGTCGGCGGGTCAGGCTGATAGTGATGCATTCAAAGACCAAATGTCCAAGTCTCACTGTAGTGCTGAATAGCGAGACTCCTCAAGGCTAAGGCTAAAATCAATAGTTCTCATCCTAGTCATAAATCACAGTGCTTCATTTTAAAATTGTCCTCTCCTGCTTCTAGATTCACCAATGAGGGAACAAAATTTAATTGCACCACCCTGTTTATCTCTTCAAATATTTTGCAACTCTCAATGAGATTACCTCTCTTGTTTTGAAACTGTTAAATAAATTTCAATTCAGAGAACTAACGTTCATCCATGATATCAAGGCTAATCACCATTCGTGGTATTCCTCATATGGCATTAGTATCTTTCCTAAATTGAGGATTGTAATTCCTCATACTGTAGTCCAAGTGCGGTCGAACTGAGCCACCATACATTGGAAATAATGCTTCGTTCTCGTGCCCTGAAAGCCTTCTGCAGCTTTCACAACAGACTTCTACAACTGCTACTAGACTTCAATGACTTGTTAAAAACTTCTCCAAGATGCATTTCTAAACATCTGTACATTAGACTTTCTACTTCAAACCTTCGATAAATAATCTCCACACATTTCCCTCCTGACAAGTATGATAAAGTCAAATCGTTGCTATTTATTAATCATGAGGGACATGGATAGGTTGACTCGTCAAGGTGTTTTTCGGCTGGTGAGGAAGTCAAAATTTAGAAAACATCGGTTTAAAATTAATGGGTAAGGAATTAAAAGGGGCGTCAGGGTCAACTTTTTCAGACGCGTCCAGAATGAGCTGCCAGAGAAATTGTTGGAGACTGGTACAACTGTAACATTTAATGGCATCTGGATGGATATATGAGAAACAAGGTTTAGAGGGATGTGGGCCAAATGTTGGCAAATGGGACCTATTAATTTAGGGTAACTGTCCACCATAGTCATGTTGGAAAGAAGGGCCAATTTCCGTGTTGTATTGTTCAAGGACTTGATGACTCTAGAACTACCGCAAAAACTTTGCAAATAATTCCGTCAAGACGATTTCAAGTTCCAAATCTTCGGTTAATCTTCCTCTCTTGTGCTCACAAGTTCATTACCTGATGTCAGAACATACGGATTAGTTGCTGGATCCATTCCTGTAAATTGGTTCTGCATTCTTTCTAATTATGATATTGTTTTTACGAATGTAGCTGGCGTTTATGGACTTAGCATCAATTTTTCTAATACCATATGTCGATGAATATTAAAACACAACAGCACATCTAATTTGGCACCAGATGATGAGCAATTGAGTCAAAATCGATTGGACGCAGTGGGACAATGACCCTGTCTTCGTGGTGTACATCCGTGACTCTATAATTCGACGAAGAATCATTCCCACAACTTCAGCTGTGTCAGAATCTAGTTTGCAGTGAAAGCCTGTCAATCTGCTAAGGTAACGTTCGTCTGGGTCTCTGCAAAGGAGTTGGCGAAATCTTTGGGTCTTGACAATTTGTTCTCCCAACAAATAAATTCAGTTGTTTTACTATTAAAATTGACCAAATTCCAGCAGCTGTGATGGCCGAGAGGTTAAGGCGTTGGATTTGAAATCCGATGGGGTCTCCCTACGCAGGTTCGAATCCTGTTCACAGCGCAGAATCCCTTGTAAGTCATTTAAAAATTATTTTGCAGGAT
Organism: Chiloscyllium plagiosum; assembly: GCF_037043375.1. Classification (NCBI taxonomy): domain Eukaryota; kingdom Metazoa; phylum Chordata; class Chondrichthyes; order Orectolobiformes; family Hemiscylliidae; genus Chiloscyllium; species Chiloscyllium plagiosum. The sequence goes on along the minus strand of NW_028270177.1, from coordinate 98,483,397 downwards.
TTGGATTTCGTGGAGCTTGAGCTTTGCATTCAATCGAAAGTAAATTTTCAACTGTGAAGAATCCGAAGTAGTTTCAAGACTGACCCAGTCATCTAATTGAATAAATTATATGTCGAGACACAAAAAGCCACCAACTTCCAACACTAATCAGTTTCAACACATTTGTCGAACTATCGTGAAATTTGGATGTTTGGTTTGGAGTGGGGTGGGGGGGGGTGGAATTGAGTAAAACAAGAAGCAATGCAATACATTTACCTGCAGGTGATGAATTTTTTTTAGGATCAGTTGAAAGTCAAGCTGAGAAAGTTCGACCTAATTTACAGCTGACACTCAAGGCCAATAATCTTTTATATCAGCAGTCAATGAATTAGAAAAAAACAACTCCATGTGTGGAAAGGAACTCGACTGATCCAGGTTCCTGGCTTGCGATATGAAAAGGCAAGGCGGTATCAGCGGAGTAGAATTTTCTGGAAATATTAGAAATGGAATGTTTACGGTCTTCTGCTGTCCACATTCGTTAGAAACTGCATTAAGAACTGAAATTGAATATTAACGATGAAAATCAGACTTAGACCTCTGCTTGTGGTGTAGCATTGTTCAGAACAATAGGTTGTTGTTGAGGTTAAAATTGACCAAATTAATCGATGGGGATCTTATCCACGGCCTTCGTTGGAGCAGTTGGTGTGGAGAGCTCAGCTTGAAGAACCAAATGCCAATTATTCATCCTGGCTGTCTGAATTGCTTAGTTAAACATACTCCCAGTTTAATGAAAAAAACCTTTGCAATCAGAGTTAAATGTTTTCATGTCAGCATGTTCCGATATGAGAAGACCCTTATGAGTAGATGTGAATTAAATTTTGACTCTAACGTCAGAGATGTTGACACATTTCTGCACCAAAATAAGCACTACCATTGGTATCAAATCAAACTGAACAAAGGACTAGTCACTTAGACATTTCCTGTCTGCAGGCTCTGCCAATGGATCGTTCAGGCCCGATGTAGGAATAGGGCGTGGTGACATCTGTTCGCAAGTGGATCACTTTATTCTTGCTCACGATCCATAAACCGTAATTCATTTTGAACTTCTTAGCCATCAGCATGATAAGTGATACATAATGCACAGGTTTGCTTCTCGAAAGAAAGAGCGAAATCTTATTCAATGCAGACGCAAATTCAAGTTGTCCCTGGTCGACCAGAAGACAGATGTCGCGAAACAAAGTGAATACAGAAAACAATCAATGTTTTCTGGGAGTCAAAAAGATGTACTGGAAGAACGGAAACATATATTTGGAACTAAAGTCACGTACCACTTCCACAGACTAAACGTTCTTGAACCATTTTCTTAATATGACCTTCATGTCCACCATTGCTGCAAAAATTATCTTGACAACTCAGAACTTTGTGTTCTTTGATATTCTCTCCTTCATGTTTCTCTTGATTTTGAAACTAAAACCGAGCAATAGTAATGCACCTTATTTCACTTGCAAAGATCAGAAGACGATTAATTTATAAGAGAACAGAAATAAAGCTACGTCTGTCTTTCAAGAGAAAACACAGTTACCACTTCGACTCCAAAAAGTCTTCTTCAGAATTCTGCGCAATGAACTCGAAATAGTAGACCGAAAATGAAAAAAAGAAGCCAAAATGCAGCGAATACACCACCCGCAAGTGCCTCAAGTCCTACTCGAATATGCCGGACTACTACCATCAACATCAGTGGAGAACGGAACAAAGCTCATTCTGCAGTTGTCAAACTGTTATGACGTAGTTTGTAAAGTCAGAAATATGATTAGGTAAAAAGCGGGATGAAAGCGGGATATAGGAAGTCTGAAAAAAGCAAGTGCGTGCTTTGCTTTGAAGAAGGTTGGCAGTGATGAAAATGGAAACTAACTACAGTGAGGGGGGTTTAATTAATACTCAGCATCGTTGCAACACACAGGGACGCAATTCTTTTTGCTAGGTTTCTGTTCTGCCATTTTATAATCACGACTGCTGTCGGGTTTGGTTTCCATTACAGGCTTAGGTGACAGCCTGATGGAAGTTTGCACATTCGCCCAATTTCTATGTGGTTGCTCTGGTTTGCTGCCACATTCTAAACAATGGCGATTTCAAATGGTTATTTGGAATCTCCATTGAACGCACACGGTTCTCTGTAATAGGAGTGTCTGGATAGGACGTACTTCAGAGGATTTTTGTGAACTTAAACAGACAGAGTGGGGCTAGTATGCTGTTTCCTGGGTGAGCTACATTGACAGAGAGGGGTCAGGGTCTTCTTCCCTGAGGAAGATACGTTGACAGAGTTGGGTTAGTTGCTCTTACCTGTGTCAGTCACGCAGATACAGTAGGGTCAGTCTGCCCTTCCCTGGGCGAATTTCTTTCACAGAGTGGTGACAGTCTGCTCTTCCCTGCCTGAGTGAAATAGAAAGAGCGGGGTCAGTATTCTCTTCCCTCGATAATTTATGTTGACAGTCTGGCTTCCGTCTGCTCTTCCATGGCGAGTTACATTGGTAGAGTGGGGTTAGTGTTCATTCATTGGGTGAGTGCCATAGACAGAATGGGATCAGTCTGCTCTTCCCTGAGGGAATTACATTTATAGAGTGGGGTCAGACTGCTCTTCAGAGAATGACTTATATTGACAGTGTGGGATCAGTCTGCTGAGTTACACTGAGAGTGTGGGGTCAGTCTGCCCTTCCCTGGGTGAGTAACACTGACTGAGTGGCGTCAGTTTGCTCTTCCCTCAGTGAGTTACATTGACAGAGTGGCGTCAGGAGTGGCGTCTTTGAGGAGTTGACAAAAGTAACTCGTCCCCTACATCTTTGAGATAATTAGGGAGGGGAATGAATCTTATCTCATTGAAAGACAACTGTGTCCCAGAAATGCATTTCTAATAATTGCATGTACTAATTCGACACTGCAAGGGGTCGGGAATAATTTGAGGAGAGGTGCAGGGTAGAATAATTAAAGTCAAATGCACTGATGCCGAGGAGACATGACACAAGATGTAAATGTGGAGCTGATGCTGCAAGGCTCAGTGTCAGTGCTATTGGTTCAGCATTTATTTCTCACTGTTTGCAATGACTCACACACCACTGCTGTCAATTCACAACAATGAGCCTGTTCATCTTGGTTTGAAAATCCCTGCGTGTATATGAACGTGGTTAATGGGACGCGAGAGGAGATGAGCACATCCTGTTTATTCTGTCAGTTTAAACAGATGAAAATATCGGTTGGATGCCAATGCAAGAGGATACTGTCTTTTTCTGTGCCTTTTCAGTAGGGCATGCTCAGTATTGAAATGTCTGCTTTTGCACAAGCAGAGTTTGATTGCCATTCATACTGAGCAACGCTAATACAGAAAACGCGTTTTCGAATTCCTGTGATCAAGTGGTTCAGGCATTGCACATATGGACGACAAATCTGGCTTTTAACGTGGCGCCGTGGCTTAGCTGGTGAAAGCACCTCCCATCACACTGGTGCCTGCTCATTGTATTGAAAGCTCGTTATTTCTCTCAAGTATTGTGTTGCTGATCGAGAAACTCAGTGTCTGTTTGAATTGCGTTATATTCTGATTTCGAGTTCCGGCTTCATTTTCCAGGTTTAAATCCAATAGTGTATGTTGCTCTTTTTAACTACTATTTTAACCTGGAGATTCTTCCCGCAGTTCCACAAGCACTTTTGCTTCTCATCCTCTTATTCTAATTCCTTCATTCCCAGTTTTGTGGAAATTAAGTGGTGAGGCAGGAGACACTGTAGCATTCCCGGGGAATGTTATGGTAATGGCACTGACACCACGACATGATCACCATCATTCTCTGCTGTCACCATTCATTTGTTGTACACCAAAAGTAAATGCATCCTTATTCTTCTTCAGCTATCGTGTAATTACTTTCTTTTTCTGTTGGATAAGGAATTCAACTTTAACTTCGAAAGGGTCTTTAGATTTTGAGGAAGAAATGTCTCCTTGCCTCAGGTCGAAGTGACAGACGCATTATCCAGAGAATGTGAGACTACTTCGACCGACTCCAGCCCGGCGTCAGAAAGCCTGTCAGCAGTTCGACTCTCAAACTGTCTCTGAATGTCAGGCTTTTCAAGAGCAGAAATGGGAAATGAGGGATATGGACAGCCAGAGAGTCGAAGAATGTGAAAAAGGCCCAGGAGGATACAGAGACAAATAAAGAAAAAACAAAGACACATATTGAGGCAGATACTGAAAAAAAACAATTCTCCATTCAACGTGACTGCTAAATAACAGAAAGCAAAAGGAAATGTAGCCATTAAAACATAGCCTTCCACCAGCTCAGGAAAATGAAAGTAGCATGACAGCTGATTAAGTCCTTTGAAGATTGTAAATTTGACGTTTGTAAGCTCAAGAGTGATTTTGATAAATATCCTGATTCGACAGGTAAGATTATCATTTTCCCAACAGTGTAATCTAGAAATCTATAACTAAACTGTTTCCTGTCCATCTAAAAAAAAAATCTGTTTCTCTCCACAGATGTTGCCAGGTGTAGCGGGTTTCGATATCAATTCTCGTTTTTAGTTCAGCTATCTAAAACCTGCATCTTTCTGATTTTTGATGACCTGGCACAAAATCAAGCATTACCAGGTTCGGACCAGTGGTCAGAAATACTGGACCACGATATACTTGCACAATAAAACGATCATTCTCTGTCCGAAAATAGAACTAATGCCATGGCAGTTCTAGTTCCAAATCCTAACTACGACATTACACTGAATGAAGACAGACGCTCTTGCACTTATTCTCAATGAAATGGCTTTTCCCTTTCATTTCTGATCAGTTTCACTGCAGATTGTTTTCTACTCGTCTTCAAGTTTTGCAGAATGGGAAAGCCCATTTGGCCCATGGTGCAGTCTGGTTTAAAGACATTCGTCTATTCCATTCCCAGTTTCCAGCTTTGGTCCATAACCTTATGTGTTCTGATGTTTCCAGTGCAAATGGCAGTGAGGTTCTCGCTTTGATCTTAGATGACACAACAATGGGATTGAAGTTTGACATAGTCACACTGTGTTATTACCCACGTCGTGTCTCCCACAGAAAGAGACACACAGACACATTCCCCGAGAGTGGAAGAGTTCTCAGGATTTGACCAGCTCCTTGTGCTTCATTTCAGCTGTCCGCTCCAACATGCAAGTTCAACCGCCAAAAGGCAGCTTTTGGTTAAATCAAAGCCAGTTCTACAGACAATGAGAGACGTTGCTCTGAGCTAGAATTTGAAGTGGGCGAAAGAAGCTGTAAATTCGAAAACCCAAACCCTTCCGTACCTGACAGATAACAGGAATGGACTAGCACGCTGCATCCTCGTGATTTTAAATGCGAACCGATAATCCCCTAACTCGACGTCAGGTGTGTTACTAATTCTGTCACTGACCCAAAGACCAGGTTTGGCTGTGACAGTTTGTCTATAGGTAATGTAAACGTCCACATCAGGGAACCAGCATTCACAAGGTGAAAAATCAGCAAACATAATCACCGTCACTGTTTCACTTGGAATTCCCCACTCTGTGAACCATTTCCTTTCACTGTACTTTCACAGTTGAAGTTTTTTTCATTCCAGAGCCTGAACTAATTCAGCGAGAAACCACTGATCATTTCGAGCCCGTCATCCGGAATGATGCGAGTTGAACGATGCCTTTCTTGCTGCCAACACATCAGCGCAGCTCAAAACGAGCTCGTGTTTGCATCAGTCTTTACTTAACTTGCTGCAATATATCTGCTGAACAACATCAGATTATCACAGCGTTGCCTTCTTCACATTGAAACCAAGGGTGATAATATGAACCGACTTGGAAATTTGGTGAGAGAAACGCTGCTGAGAAGACGATTATGACGTGAGAGCAGGCACTAGAGTTTGTACAGGTCCCAAAGGCTACTGCAATATCAATAGACATCCCTGCATACGAGTCTGAGTTTGCATTGCCCAGAACAGGCTTTCATTCCCAGTCAGGAGATGTAGATTTAATTCTCTTCTTGTGAATTATCCGAATGAAAACTAAATCCTGGCTGCACCCAGAACACACACACGGATCCTGCCAGAACAATTCAGTGATCGATCAGCATCTGGCTGGAAGGACAATGGCAGCAAATACAAGCGAAAGCTATCACAGCAACTACCCCTCCAAGGTTCTCGCGTTTCCCAGTTGAAAATATTTCGCTGTTCCTTCAATGTCACTACGTCTAAACCCTTGCCTCATGGCATCATGCCTGTACCCCGCTACTGAGGACATCCAGGGTTATGCGGAGTAACTCAAAATCTCAATCTCTCGAGTAATTCGGGATTGATGGCGCATCCCATCACATTGAGCAATGACTGTATCCCAGTAATACGTTTCCTAAAGCTGCAGTTTCTAAGGGAACACTTGCAAGCTGTCGGGAATAAGTTGAGAAGTGGAACGGACGAGACGAAAATGTGAAAGGCAATGATGACAGGGAAGCATGAGACAGCAAGTGAGTGAAGAGCTGGTGTTGCAACGTTCAATGTTAGTGTCAGTATTTACTGACCACTATTCACTCTGACTCACACACCACTCCTTAACAATTCACCACAATGAGCCCATTCCTCTTAGTGTGAGTTTACCTTTGCAGATATTAACGCGGTTAAAGGTGTCCAGAGGATGGATGGATCCGTGTTATCCTGTCAGTTTAAACGGTCTAAGTTATCAGTTTACAACAAAGGCAATAAGAGATTGCCTCTTCCTGCGCATTTTCAGTGGAGAATATACAGCTTTGAACTTTTCTGCATAACCAGAGGCTGTTTTCAATTTACACCGAGTAACTGTGAAGCACACAAAAAATGAGTCCGAGATCCTGAGTTCGAATAGTCAAGTAAATGCACGCATAGTTTTGAATCGTTGAGTTGGGCAGTCCCTCAGCCTTAGTTAGTGAAAGTTCCTGTCAAAAAACAGCCGAATATTGGATCAAATCCTGACATCTCACTGTTTATAGGTCTTTCATGAAAAACAGAGTTCCCGACTTCACCTGTGGTTCTGGTCGTGGTGGGAATTCAAATCAATGACTGGATTGAGGTTATAGTTTAAAGACAGCTCCTTCGACACCTCTGCCACGCTGCCACACAAACTCCCGCAACCACGTTTTTCATGATTAGTGTTTCAGCATCGCCTCACTTCAGGCACTTACCCACACGCACTTTCAATGGCGAACTTGGCGTAAGTTCGATAATATTTATGAGGATGTTGCAAGGCATACAGTGTTTGGACTGTAGCGTAAAGCTGAATAGGATGTGAAAATTTTCCCTGGAGCTTGAGGACTGAGGGATGGGCTTACAGAGGTTTATATCAATATGAAGGATACGGTAGAGTAAATGGTCAATGACTATTTCTTCCCAAGGCAGGTAAGTTCAGAACAAGGGAACAATGTTTTAAGGGGAGAGTGGTAAAATTTAAAAGGGATCTGAAGGACATTGTTTTTTTTTCACATAGAAAGGTTTGTGTGTTTGGAATGAATTGTCAGATTTAGTGGTGGAGTCTGGTATACTTTCAACATTTCAAATGCATATGGATCTGTATCCAGACAGGAAAGTTGAAAAAGAACAAACGTGAAAGTTGGCAAATAGAGCGGTTGTTTACGGGCTCAGCCCCTCTGAGATGCTGCAGTGGCGATCACCAGTTTGAATAGGCACTCATCACTTGGTCAGTGCGTTGGGCTGGTTTTCTGGAAGATGGTTAGATTAGATTCCCTACAGTATGGAAAAAGGCCCTTCAGCGCAACTAGTCCGCACCGACCCTCCAAAGAGTAACCCAACCAGACCAATTTCCCTCGAACTAATGCACCGATCATTATGGGCAAATTAGCATGTCAAATTCACCTGCCCTGCACATCTTTGGAGTGTGGGAAGAAACCCACGCAGACGCAGGGAGAATGTGCAAACTACGCACAGGAATCAAACGTGGAACACTCGTGCTGTGAGGCAGCAGTGCAAACCACTGAGCCACGGTGCCGCCCTAAAAGGGGATGGAGAACGCAGCTAGCAACCCCGCAATCTCTCGCATGCAAAGCGAGTACTCTCCCAAATGAGATTACTCCCACAGGCTGCTTCGGTTAAAACCAGCAACGAATCATTTTTTTTCTGGTTTTAGGCTGCCAATGACCATTCTTCTTGACACATTCCCAACTTCTCAGTGGGAGATTTTGGCTGCCGAAAATATCTCACAAATCATGTTGCCCGTGCGGCTCTCCAGCGAAACAAAAACCTGACAACTCATGAACAGAAGCAGAACTGACAAAGAGAACTTATTTTCAGACACACGGACTCATGAATGCTGTCTGTGAGGCAGAGCGAGTCGTCTGGTCATGATCTGCTCACACAAATTGCAGCGAGGCAATTCCAAATGGTGCTTTCAACGTACTGGCGCCTTAGTGCATCAATACTTCCAGGAAAGTGCTCAATTAAGATGAATCAGAACTGACTAACAATGAACCATGAAAAGTGAAGATTACCAATTACAGTCTCGATTAGATGAGGTTAACAATTGGGCTGGTGTCTCCATCGGATCGAGAGGACCAATCACCAGCCTCTCTCATCAGGACAGAAATTAAAGAAATTAGGGAAAAGTAACCAAGTTTTATATCGCAATTTCCATCATTTTCGCAACAACAACAGAAAACTGCGAGCAGATTCAATGTAGAATCTAATTTCACATAAACAGGGAAATAAATATCTCCATTAACTTTCAGAGAAACGGCGAAAAATGCAAATTGTCTGGAATATGAAAGATTGGCGCAGCCTGTTTTTGAGTCGCATATTATGCTGGTGGCCTTTCGAGCTGGAGGGGAACGTGACAACTGCAGCAGAAGGGGAAAACATGGGCACTGACATGTTGGTTGTTTTCTGCTGTGCCACATCACAGCCGGGTTAGAAGAAATGACTGCTTTTTCTTTCTGTTCAACTTTAACAAAACTCATCCCTGCAAAACGTTGCCAGCTTAATCCATTAGCACACGTGGCCGCGCAGGGATGCAAATACAAGACTTCGTAAGAAGTGGAATCTGAAATCAGAGTCTCAGGTTGCTCACCCACGGGAGCACACAGGCCAAAACCGGAATCCCAAGAGCATGTACATGATGATACCCTGCAGCATACTCACAGCAACTGCACCAGTCCTGCAGAATAAGCGGTGGGAAGGAATTGCTCTACCTGAGCGGTCGTGCTTGTTGTTCTCATCAGCAAATCTGGCTTTGAATTTGCAAGCCCATACCTGCTACCATGCTGAAACGGAATGCAATTCCAATTAGTCGCTGTGTGAAACTTTGTTCATTTTCTCTCCTCAGATAAAGTGATCACTGGAGATGATGAATTCTGCTCCCGCCGACTCTCCTGCATCTCGGATGAACTGAAAAACTGGTTTAGCACTGGAATCCGAGAATGGCAAAACACGTAGCAAGATTATTCGAAACCCAGAGCCAATAAGAGTTCCAACTTTCCTTTTCTTTCTCCATAATAGTGCATTATCCAGCAGAGCCATGAGCAACTGCCACCTGGCTGCAAGCTGAGTTGGAAACCTATGTGGCAATCAAGGACATGCGACCCACTTATTGTCAGTAAATCAAACACTTCTCACTTTGGGGTGTACAAACATTTGTTTCTATACATATTCAGGGAAGGTCAAAGGCGATCTGAGATGTCAAAGAGGTGGTCACTGTTCGTGATTGCTCTTTGTTCGAGTTGTGAAAAGGTTTCCCCGCTTTAGTCGCATTCACGTTTCTTGTTGATGACTGAATCAGACAGAAGGTGTTTCACCAGAGCTGCACTTGACTTGCATTCCTCTCCCTCGCTGTCATACGTTCCTGGAACTCTGTGAGAACAAGAAAACAAAATACATACTGCCTCATTCGGCAGCCTGTCTGTGATTTCCTCATTTTCAGTTACAATATGGCTTAGACTTCAGGCCACACGGTAATATTAGTAACAGTATGAGAACAAGAGTCGATAGTTCTCTGTGCCTGTAAATCTTTTCATTTCTGTTGTTGACTGAATTAACTGTATCCGTGTCTGCTGCTTCGAAACTCGAATATGTGAACTGCTCCAAAGTATGATTGAGGATTTCTGGTTTTGGTTGACACACGTTGAGAAACGCCAGACAGCGTTCAAATGAAGCTTTCAGAGCACATTTTCGGATGCATTTGACAGAGACTAACATCATGAATGCAGTGTTCGCTGTGACAGAAGGAAATGAATGTTCTCCTTGTTACTGATCCAGGCTACCTTCGCATGTCAAGCAAATGCTGTACTGTTGTTACAGAAAGGATCAGTGCCCGGTAACTGTGTCCTTAAAGAGGACATGATTGAAAAAATAAAGAATACCATGTTGAAATATCCAGGAAATATTGGCTGAAAAGGCGCAGACAATTTTCCCTGCAGCGCCAAGACAGACGAACATATGTAACGGCACTCTTAAACAGGATAGCCAGCAGCGATATAGACATCGCCACATATGAAGGACCACTGCAAATAGAAATTTGAAAATGAATTTCACGCAGCAGGTATTCGGAATTATATTCTTTTCACCGCTACAGTAGTATTGGGCGAGTAAATTCAAAACAAGGTTTGCTGATGAGAATGCAATAAAACCCCATCGATCATGATATGAAACTGAGATTGATGACACGTAGACACGGTGTAACAGCTTCCAACACATGTAGAGGGTTTTGGGACGGATTCGGACCCACTCTGGGAAAAAGACTGGATCCTAAGACTGGGGAGTAAGTGTTCAGGTAGAGGACTGGAGAATGGGGTTAAGAACGATATTAGCCAAGATCAAATGGCGAAGCAGATTAGATATTCTGAAAGCGCTAACCGCTCCTATGTCTTCCAATCTCTGGCCATCTGGTATCTAAGGAAATAGAAACAGAGTTATTTGTTCAGTTGGAAGTCCTGGGCAAAGTGAGAGATAGAACAAGCATGGTACAATTTTAGAGACTGGGAAAATGTTTAGAGAGGAAGCAATAAAAGTGAAGCTGAATATAAAGTTTGAAGTCAGGATATATTCAATAAAAAGGAAGTTTGTAGAAAGGCAGAGGGACATGAAGATGGAAAAAGAAGTGTCACCAGTCCCGAAATCTCATTCGGTTTTCATTTTCAAGATGCGACCGGACCTGCTGAGATTTTCCAGCAATTTCATTTGTTGATTCTGAAACAGAAGATGGGAGTGATCCTGGACCAATCAGCTCTCTCATGTTCTGGGAATATTTGACTTACCCCTTCGATCAGATCAGGTCTGTCCCACACTGAAACCTCAGAATCCTTCCCCACCCCCACCCTCGTTACTGGCAATAAACTGTTCATTACATAAACTTACATGAGCACACAACAAGAACAATTGCAAAATGTACAGGGAGAGCTCCGTTCCGTTCCATCAGCACATTCTGAATCAGTTAATTTTTGTTCAGGACCCATGAGACATTAAGCCGTCTCTGTCAGATCACTAACAAATGGCCATTCGCGTTCTGTGTCTTTGAACACTTTGGTTGGTGCACGGATGTAGTGGAATCTCACGTTTTGAATTAGAAATCATTCATAGTATTTTCAGCTGCACTGATAAAGTTGTATCTGGCGCTTCCAGTAAAGTGCAGACAGTTTTCACTCAGTAACCGACATGTGATCAAAGCAGGAGGACATATGTATCAGCGAAAACAACAAGAATGTTCCACCAGCGTTGGCTTGCAATTCTGCATGTGGAACGAAGCGCTGGAACACTGTTAAACAGTGAAAACGACTATTATGGGGCTTGGACGCACGACTCTCTGATTAAACAACTCACATTGCACCGAACTGAGATATCCAGGCTTGGGACACGATGCATTAGTTTGCTATTTCATTCTGAGCATAATTCACCTGGCACAGCAATTTGCAAAGATCCAGCTCATTCCTCCCAATCACAAATAACATAATTCACATCTTTAACTTTTGTTATTTCTTCAAAACATTACAGTCTATTTAACACTTGTCCCGGCATTTAAGATTCAACCCGAATATTTTCATAAGAAGTGATTTCCAGTCACTCTGGCAGACAGTAAATCAGTCGGAAAATTACCGAAATAAACCCAACCATTTCTGTATACGGTGTTGGGAATTTCCCATCTGCTGACGAGACAGAGTCCTCACAATCAACATTTTCTTTGTTCTTCCTGCCTAAAACGTTTACAACTTCTTATTTTCAAGACAGGAGTTTTGTTTATAACACGTTCCAAGAACAGGAACAACCTTCCAATCTCCTGAAGCCGTTTCCAATTTAAAATGGAAGTTTTGTTCTTTTCCCACGGGAAGAGTAGTTAATGAGAAAGGAGTTTCCACGAGCTGTGTCCCAGAGTTTACCAGGAAGCCCCTAATTGCAGCTGCAGTGGCCGCTTTCAGTTGGCATCGGGGGATTGGAGAACGTGGTGTCGTATTCTGCTGCGTGTAAACGTCTTGCTCCCTGTGGACTCGGGGTGAATCATGGATGAGTTTTCGGAATAACACTGCCTTCCAGTCTCTGGCCATGTGCTATCTAAGGAAATAGAAACAGAGTTATTTGTTCAGTTCGAAATCCTGGGCAATGTAAAAGATGGAACAGTTCTGATACAAAATTGGAGACTGGGAAAATGGTTGGAGAGGAAGTAATAAAAGAGAAGCTGAATATATAGTTGGAAGTCAGGAGACATTCAATAAAAAGGAAGAGTGTGCAAAAGCAGGTGGAGATAGACATGGAAAAGAAGTGTCACGAGTCCCGAAGTCTTAAATCGATTTATATTTCCAAGATGCTACCACACCTGCTGAGATTTTCCAGTAATTTCATTTGTTGGTTTAGAAACAGAAGATGGCAGTGATCCTGGACCAAACAGTTCTCCCGTGCTCTGGGGATATTTGACTTACTGTGTCATTCATTGATTGTATTTTCGGCTGCACTGATAAAGTTGTCTCTGGCGCCTCCAGTAAAATGGAAACAGTGTTCACTCAGAAACCGACGTGTGATCAAAAGCAGGCGGACAGATGTGTCAATGAAAGCAGCAAGAACATTCCCCTGCGAAGGGTTGCAATACTGCACGTGGAACGAAGAGCCGGAATTGTATTAAAGGTGAAAGTGCCCATTGTGAGGCTTGCACCCACCACCCTCAGATTAAGCATCTCACACTGCACCGACTGAGCTAACCAAGCACGGTGCACTGTGGATTAATTTGCTATTACTTTGCGAGCATAATTCATCAGCAATTTGTTAGGATCGAGTTCATTCCTCCTAATCACAAAAATATAATTCACACTTTTCATTTCAGTTATTCCTTCAAAGCATTACAATCTATTCAGCACTTGTCCTGGGATTTAAGGTTCAACCTTAATATCTTCATATATTTTACCCTCACCTTTATATTGCTGATGTGATTTCCAATCACTCTGGCAGACAGTAAATCAGTCGGAAATTACCTAAGGAAACCCAATCATTTCCGTTTACAGTGTTGGGCATTTCCCATCTGCTGACAAGACAGAGTCGTCTCAATCAACACTTTCTTTGTTCTTTCTACCTAAAACCTTTACCACTTCTTATTTTCAAGTCAGGAGTTTTATTTATAACACGATCCAAGAACTGGATCAACATTCCAATGCCCTGAAGCCCTTTCCAATTTAAAGTGAAAGTTTTGCTCCTTTCACACGGAAAGAGCTGTTACTAAGGAAGGAGTTTCCACGAGTTGTTTCCCATGGTTTGTCAGAAAGTCGCTGATTGAAGCTGCAGTGGCCGCTTTTTGTTGGCATCGGGAGCTTGGAGAAAGTGATGTCGTATTCTGCTGCGTGTAAACGTCTCACTCCCTGCGAACTTGGGGTGAATCATGGATGAGATTTCCCGGTTACAATGTCAATACATGGTCGGGGTAAATGCTTGTGCTGAAATATTTGGGGCTTATTCCCTGGGTGGGCTCGAACCACCAACATTTCAGCCAATTGTGCCGACCATTTGAGATACAGAAACTGGCAACGCAGATATCCAAAAGCAAAGTTATCGACGGGATCTGAGGATACGTCGGACAGCCGGAACTTGCGTTGTTTTCAGAGATAGTCGCTGATTTTATCACTGAGAGAGTAAGCTCACTGAGGAGCTGCAAACACTCAAATTAAAAGGCATCCACACATGGGCAGTTCTCTCACACACATCTCCACACTGGAGCACACTTACGATGCTGGTATTTCAGCCACGATTCGATAGAAACTGAAGCTTAAAATCCAGCATATTAGACCGCTCGACCACGCTACCACACACTCAGATTTGTTATGACTAGTGTGTCACTTCACATCGATTCACTTCAGGCACTTAGACCTCGCAAATATTGTAATGAAATTGGCGTAATTTAAGAAGAAAGACCAAAGAAAATGTACAGACAAGGAACAGGCCCTTCATCCATTCAAGCCTGAGCCGATCCAAATCTACTGTTTAAACCTGTCACCCAATTCCTAAGCATCTGTATCCCTCTGCTCCCCACCTACTCATGCATCTGACCAGACGCATCTTAAATGTATCTACGTGATTACCGCTCCCGTCTCTGCTGGGAACGCATTCCAGACACCCACCACCCGCTGTGTCAAGTAGTTGACGCGCGTATCCCTCTTAAACTTTTCACCTCTCACCTTGAAAGAGTGACCTCTCGTTATTTAATCCTTCACCCTGGGAAATAAAACTTTTCTCTATCTACCCTGTCTGTACCCTTCATGATTTTGTAAACGTCAAAAAGGTCCCCCTCAAACTCTTTTTTTTCTAATGAAAACAAACCTAACCGAATCAACCTCTCTTCCTAGATTGCACCTTCCATACGATGCAACATCCGCTTAAACCTTTTACACGTCCTCTCCAAAGCATCCACATGCTTTTGGTAATGTGGCGACCAGAAATTTACACAGTATTCTAAGTGTGGCCAGACCAATGTATTGTTCAATTTTATCATGACTTGCCAGCCATTTTATTCAATACCCCATCCAATGAAGCCAAGCATACTATATGCCTGCTTGACCACTCTATCCACCTGTGCAGCAACCATCAGTGTATAATGGACCTGCACTCACAGATCTCTCTGTCCATCAACTGTGTTTCCCCAAAGCTCTTCCGTTCATTGTATAACCCCAGCTAGAATTAGCCTGACCGAAATGCGTCACCTCACAGATGTCTGTTTTGAACTCCAGCTGCCACTTTTCCGCCCAACTTTCCAGTATATCTCTATCCTCCTGTATTCTTAAACAGTCACTTATACTTTCTGCTAGTCCAGAAAACTTCGTGTCATCTGCAAACTTTCTGATCATTCCAACAGTGCTCTCTTCCAGATCATTTATGTATATCACAAACAACGGTGGCTACAACACTGACCCCTGTGGAGCACTACTGGTCATCTTTCTCCATTTCCAGAAACTCCATTCAACTGCCATTCTCTGTCTCCTATTGCTCAACTAATTCTTTATCCACCTGTCTAGAACACCCTGCACACCATGTTACTTTACGTTCTGTATTTGGTTACCATGGGGAATCTTATCTAACTCCATGCTGTAGTGCATGTATATGACATCAACAGCCTTTCCTTCATCTATCAACTTGGGCACTTCCCCGAAAAACTCTGTGCCTCTCACTGATATGCACATTATTTTCTAAATATGAATATATCCTATCCCTCAGTACCTTCTCCAGCAACTTTCCCAACACTGATGTTAGGCCCATTGTTCTGTAGTTATCCGGAATATCCCTACTATCCTTCTTGTACAGGGACAATATGAGCAACGTTCCAGTCGGCCAGAACCTCACCTGTGATGAAGGATGCCACGAAGATATCTGTCAGGGCCCCAGCTATTTCCTCTCTCACCTCACTCAGGAACCAGAGATAGATCCCATCCGTTCCTGGGGATTTGTCCACATTAATTACCCCTAGCCTGCCCAACACAGCTTCCCTACTTATGGCAACATGATCCAGACTAATCAAATGTTTTACACTAGACGCAACATTCATCATGTTCCTCTCCTCAGTGAACACTGATGCAAAATAATCATTCAGAATCATACCCACTCTCTCAGATTCGACATACAGCCTTCCTTCATTTTCCTTTAGTGGACCAATCATTTCTCTGGTTACCCACTTGCTTCTTATATATGAATAATAGGCTTTAGGATTCTCCTTAATTGTGCTCGCCTGAAGTTGTTTCATGACCCCTTTTAACCCCCTTGATTCCTCGTTTAAGTCTTGTCCTACTCTTCCCATGTTCCTCCAGGGACCATTATGTTCTTGGCTGTCGAGACGTTATGTATGCTTCCCTGTTCCTCTTGGCGAGTCGTACAATTGTCCTGTCATCAACAGTTCACGAATATTGCCTTCCAAATCCTTTGCCTTCAACGGGACATGCCAATCCTGCACTATATTTAACCTATCTTTGAAAGCCTGCCACATATGAACTGTGGACTTTCCTACAAATAGCTGTGTCCAATCCACATTTCCGACCTCCTGCATAATTTTGATATAATTAGCTTTGGCCCAGTTTAGTGCTCTTTCCTCATGACCACTCTCATCTTTGTCAATGAGTATTCTAACACTTACAGAATATTGGACACTTCCCAAAGAAATCACCCACGGCAACTGTTATCACCAGCCCTGGCTTATTCCACAATATCAGTTCCAATATGGCATATTCCCTCGTCGGACTATTGATATGCCACTCCAGAAAACTCACCTGGAGGCTTCTTACAAATGGTATCCCATCAAGACCTCTGACACTAAGAGTATCCCGGTCAATGTTGGGAAAACAGAAATCTCCAATCAAAACTAAAGAATTGCCTCTACCTCTTTCCATGATCTGTTTAACTATTTTTTTCTTACACCTCACGCTCACTGTAGTACAGCCCCAAAAATCTAATCTCACCCTTCTTATTTCACTGCTCCATCCATAATGTTTCACGACACAAGCCTTACATGGTGTCCTCCTTTCGCACAGCCATGATATCATCCCTGACCAGCAATGCAACTCCTTCCCCTTTTTTCCCTCCCTGTCCCGTCTGAAGCGTCTATATCCTAGAACATTTGGTTGCCAAACATGCCCTTCCTTCAACTAAATCTCTGTGATCGCAATAACGTCATATTCCCAGGCACCAACCTAAGCCCTAAGTTCATCTGTCTATACTCCATGAATTAAAGTAGATGCACTTCAGGCCACCAGTTCTTTTGCATTCATCTGCTCTCTGCCTACTCTTCCCATTATTAATGCTATCTTCCTGATTCTTAGCGTTTCCAGTTTCCACCGCACTGCCGACTTGCTTAATCGTGTGGTTCCCAGCCCTCTGCCACATTAGTATAAAACCTCCCCAACAGCTGTAGCAAAAACTCCCGAAAGGACATTCGTTCCTGTCTGGTTCAGATGTAGATCGTTAATTTTCTTATAGCTCCACATTCCCCAGAACTGGAAGCAAAGTCCAACAAATTTGAAACCCGCCCTGCAGCACCATTCCTCAAGTCACATGTTCATCGTGTCTTTTTTTATTCATTTCTACGCTGGCAGTCACATGGCACCGGCAGTAATCCCGAGATTACTACCTTTGAGGTCCTCCTCTTTAATTTCTCTCCTAGCTCCCTGAATTATCCCTGCAGGTCCTCATCTCGTCCTCAAGACAACTGGCTGTTCACGATCCCCTTTTCGAATGCTCTTCAGCCGATGGGCGACATCCCTGGCCTGAGCACCTGGGAGGCAACATAATTCTCCAGAATTGCTGATGCTCCACCCGCAGTTCCAGAGTGACCACGCAGTCAAACAAGTGCTGCAGCTGGACACACTTCTTGCAAGAGTAAGTTTAGAAAACATTTACAAGGATTTGCAAGGTTTGCACTGTTTGGACATGAGAACAAAACTGAAAAGGCTTCGTCAGATTCCCAGGAGCTTCAGGGCTTAGATATGGCCTAACAGAAGCTTATAAAATGATGAGGAAGACGGACAAAGTAAATAGTCAGGGAGCACTTTTTCACAAGACACGCGAGTTCAAATCTACATAGCAAACGTTTAATGTGAGAGAGGAAAAATTTAAAAGGAATGTGAGGGACACATGTTTTTCATACAGAATTTTTGTGTGTGTGGAATGAATTGCCACATTTAGTGGCAGAGTCTGGTGCACTCACAACATTTCAAAGGCATCTGAATGGGTGTATAGACAGGAAGACCTCGGAGAGATAAGGCACAAATATTGGCAGATATGTATGGATTAATTTCGGTTATCTATTCAGCAAAGGCAAGTTGGATCGCGGGATTTGTTTCCATGCTCGACAACTCTGAGATGCTCCAGCCACCGGCAACGGTTTGAATACACCATTTGCAAAAAACGCATGATGTTTGTTACTCAGTCAGCGAGTTTGGCTGTTTTGTTTGGAGGGTGGATGGATCCAGAGATGAAGGTTTTCCGGATATTTGCTGCCAATGACCATTCTTCTTGACACTTTCCCAAGTTCGCCATCAAAGATATTGGCTGAAGAAAAATACCTCACACATCGCATTACCCACTTTGCTCTCCAGCGGATCCAAAAACTGACAGCTCTTAACGTGGAACAGAATCAAAACTGAAAAGGCAGTACAATGATCAGGCACACCGAAGCTTAAGTGCTCTTTGTGAGGCACTGTGAGTCGTCTCTGACATTAACCGCTCGCACAAGTAACAGCGAGGCAATTCCAAACCGACTGGAGATTTAGTTTATTGCCAAGTCCCAGAAAGTGCTCAAGTCTCATATTAAAAAAAAGAACAACAACGAACCATTAAAAGTGAACATTTCCAATTATATCCGTGATTAAATTAGACCCTCAATGCGTCGGTGCCCCCATCTGATCGAGAGAGCCAATCACCTTTCTCCCTCACCAGGACAGTAATGAAGGAAATGAAGGTATAGCAACGTTTCACATCGCGATTGCCCACCTTTTCACCACAGCATCAAAAAACGGCGAACAGATTCAATGCAGGATCTTCTTTCGAAATAACGGTGAAGTAACTATGTCTATTCATTTTCAGAGTAAACGGGGAACAACACAAGTTGTCTGGAATATGAATAACCAACATAGACAACTTGGGTCCCAGATTCTACTGATGCACAGACTTTCATATGAAAAGGTACCTTGGGTGATTGCCCTACACCCAGAAATCTTCTGGCTGCCTTCTGTTTGCCCTGTCACATTAAACTTGTGCTGATCTAATCGAATTTGTAGTTCTTGCCATTTGTCCGTATTGCAACTAGGGATAGCTGATCGTGGCAACTCGTGACTGCCACAGAAATGCCTTGCAAAAATTGGATTGTCCCGCAACGTGATTCGCAGTGCACAAACTTCGCAACGAGGATATGCCACGCGGCAAGTTAAAAAGCACGCTTCAATTTATTAAAGTAAGTTTCTGGGAACTGACAACCAGATTCCTCCTTACACTCGGAATTATGACAACACATAAACCAACAGCCTCTCTCAGAGACAAGTGACCAATGCCCATCTTGTGCCGGACAAACATAGTTGACAAGATTGCACGCAGGGACTGCACAGAAAACTATAGAGGAGAAGCAGACAGACGACCATCGAGCTGCATTCATGCAGTTCAGTTACCCTGTAAACCCCATGCACAGCTGTTCCTTGCAGGTACACACAGGGCACTGAGTCTCTCTGACTCCGGGACTTGGAACTCGGATTATATGACCGTCTGCAGCACTGGTCACTTCCTTGTGTGAGGTAACTCCCGATGGAACATATGTAAAACATGACAGCTCATTGAGAAATACGTGCAAAATAGTACCCAAGAGACGTATTTCTGTTGTGCTTCAGATCCAAGAACACTCAGATCAATAGCTCCCTTTCTTACCTCTGCTGTTCATGTTTGCAAAGAGATCTAGCAAATTGCCAAGTGTGATTTTCCTTTCAATCAATAATTTTGACTCAGTTTGGCTGCAAATATCTTTTCCTAACTTTGTGTTTTTCTTCTTTTACATTGGTGTCTCGCACCTTACAATTGACAGCAGAGTTAGGAGAGGAGATGGAAGCATTTCGCCTCTCAAGTCAGCGACAGCTTTCAATGAGATCTTGGCTGATTTGGTTAATGCTCAACTCTGCTTTTTAGTCAGTCCTCATGGCCGAGTGGCTAAGGTGATAGGTTAAAAATCCATTCAGATTTCCCCGCGTCGGTCCGAATCCAGCTGACTCCGCTATGAATGACTTGCTGCTGGGCGAATCTTCGCTCAAAGTTCAAAAAACCTATTTTGCAAACCAGGCCGGTAATTTAATTAGACTTTGGAACTCGAGTTCTTCATCAGAAATGTTCCATATTTAGAACATTATCTCTGTTTCTCTTTCCAGATACACTGCTCGACTCATCGGGTTTCTGCAGTTGTTATTGAACGTTCTGAGCAGAAGTGCTGCTTTTCATTAGATTCCTTTAATCCCAGTCCTCTGTTCACGGACTCGGGTCAGTGGCAACACTTCCTCCTGCTCGTCAAAGTGCTCATTCCCCACCGCTCCCTCTCCCATCATTACAAACAACCGCAGGAAATTGCCACTTAATCATCTTTGTTCCAAAGTGAAACTCACCAGCCTCGGGAATCTGTCCACCAAACGGGACTTCTCATCACTGGACATGGTGCAGACCAGAGGTTTCCGAAACTTTACTGTGAAAATATTGTCAACTGGCAGTTGGAAAAATGTTAAGGAGAGAAACCAATCCAGGCACCAGCTTTGGGAATCTTGAGAAACTCTTTGGGAAGTGGAATCAGAGGAGAATGCAGAAGGGTGAACTGTCGGACCGAGAAGAGGCCAGAATATTGACTCTGATGTTGTCGGGACAGGAACTGGTCTGAGACATTGAAAAAATTCTCACCCCTGTACATGGGGAATAGAAACTTCATCTGGACTCTGCGACAATGAAAATCACTGGAACACACAAGGCACTGAGTGGCAAAAAAAGAGATTATCCCTGTTGGAGGTGAGCTGGTTCCCAGTGACATGGGTGTGTATGTCTTGGGGGTATCAGACTGTTAAAATGTCTCCATAATGAATGGTTCAGTCTTTCATTTGGAAAAGTAAAACTGATAGAGGGCAGTAGTCGTTCAGAGAATGGCACATTGAATTTGGAATTCAGTCACGGACTGCTTTAGAGGATCGTCGAATTTGTTAGGTTGGAAGTTTCAGCGCATTCGACTGTTAACTAAAACTGATTCTGGATTAGTGGTGCTGGAAGAGCACAGCAATTCAGGCAGCATTCGAGCACAGGCAAAATCGACGTTTCGGGCAAAAGCCCTTCATCAGGAACCTCCGCCCTCAGACCCAACCCCTCCAACCGCAACAAGGACAGAACGCCCCTGGTGCTCACCTTCCACCCTACCAACCGTCGCATAAACCAAATCATCTGCCGACATTTCCACCACCTCCAAACAGACCCCACCTCCAGGGATATATTTCCCTCCCCACCCCTCTCCGCCTTCCGCAAAGACCGTTCCCTCCGTGACTACCTGGTCAGGTCCACGCCCCCCCCTACGACCCACCCTCCCATCCTGGCACTTTCCCCTGCCACCGCAGGAACTGTAAAACCTGTGCCCACACCTCCTCCCTCACCTCCATCCAAGGCCCTAGAGGAGCCTTCCACATCCATCAAAGTTTTACCTCCACATCCACTAATATCATTTATTGTATCCGTTGTTCCCGATGCGGTCTCCTCGACATTGGGGAGACTGGGCGCCTCCTGGCAGAGCGCTTTAGGGAACATCTCCGAGACACCCGCACCAATCAACCAAATCGCCCCGTGGCTCAACATTTCAACTCCCCCTCCCACTCTGCCGAGGACATGGAGGTTCTGGGCCTCCTCCACCGCCGCTCCCTCACCACCAGACGCATGGAAGAAGAACGCCTCATCTTCCGCCTCGGAACACTTCAACCCCAGGGCATCAATGTGGATTTCAACAGCTTCCTCATTTCCCCTTCCCCCACCTCATCCTAGTTTCTAACCTCCAGCAACACGATCCCCTGACTTGTCCGGACTTGTCCGACCTGCCCAGCTCATTTTCCACCTATCCAGTCCACCCTGTCCTCCCTGACCTATCACCTTCATCTCCTTCCCCACTGACCTATTGTACTCTATGCTACTCTATCCGCATCCCTACCCTCCTCTAGTTTATCTCTCCACGCTTCAGGCTCTCTGCCTTTATTCCTGATGAAGGGCTTTTGCCCGAAACGTCGATTTGCCTGTCCTCGGATGCTGCCTGAATTACTGTGCTCTTCCAGCACCACTAATCCAGAATCTGGTTTCCAGCATCTGCAGTCATTGTTTTTACCTTGTTAACTGAAACGTCCTTGTGGAACATAGTAAAGAATCTTTCCGTTGAATTAGCAGGATCTAGTATTGACTGATGGGGCCACAGCAGGCGGCAGGATGTGGTAACACGAAATAAAAATGCGCTGAGTTCAAACACAAGAAGCATGCTCTTTCGGTATGGTGGATCAACACTACAGCATTTTAAAGAAGTTTAAGCAACGATCCTTCAATGTACAGGACATGCAACGCCAGGTTTTGATACCATGCTAGTCTCCTGATTACCAGGCGCTTTAACTAATTCATCAACGGTTCAGCGCAGAAGATGCTGTTCATATCCATATGTGTATTTAATTAGCTGTCCAATCACAGTAACTTGGATATTTGTTACTTTATTAAAGTTGCTCCAGAAGAATTTAAACTAACCTCTGCTGATACAGAAAAGAAACTTCACACCTGGACATTCTCCAGTGCAAATGCACAGAAAGAGCCAATCTCGTATTGCGTTCATTTCAAACTGATATATTCATCTGTTTAACCTGTCAGGATAAAGAAGATACGTTCATCCCCTCGGGGCCCATTAACCACGTTAATATGCACAGAGGGAATACAACGCCAAGAGAACAGTATCATTGTGGTGAATTGATCAGCAGTGTTGTGTAAGTCAGTGTAAACAGTGGCCAATATAGGCTGACCCATTAATACCAACAGTGAGCCTTGCATCACCACTTCCTCTCTCACTTACAGCCTCACGCCCTCCAGTCATCATTGCCTTTCACTTTATTCAACCGCCCTGCTCCACTACTCCCTTCTCCCGATCGCTTGCGGGCGTCCACGTAGAACCTGCAGATGTTCGAAACTCATTCATGGCGTATAGACGTCACTCAATGGCATTGGATTCACTGCCCATTCCTAATTATTCCAGTGATTGAGATGATGAGCTACTGTACAGAAACATGAGCGAACTTAACATAGAGGTACAGCCAAGATGCTGTTAGCGAGGGAGTTCCAGGATTTAGGAATAGCCAGATACTTCCAACTCAGAAAGGCGAGATCCCTGATGGGTGATTTGCGGTCACAGTTTTCTCTTGTTTCTGCTGCTATCGTCCTTAGAGATAGATGTAAACAATCACAGGATTGATTCTGGCAACCAAAATAAAAACCCTGCATCTACTGTCGTTTGTGGAAGTGAGTTCCAAACCTCTCCCAAATATTGTGTGTAGAAGTGCTCAGTAACATCTGTCCTGAATACTCTGAACCTCATTTCAGACTTATTGCAGAATCCACAGCGAACTGAAAGAGTTTATTGCTTCATTTTAGTGTCTTGCATTACTTCTCTCAGGTCACCACTTAACATTCAAAGTTGTCGCAAAAACAGGCTTCATTTGTATATCAGAAACAGAAATGGCTCAGCATGTCTTACATCATCTGTGGGATAGCAAGAGTTAATGTTTCACTTCCGTTTACCATTCTTTGCAACTGACTTGCCTGATTTCTTATCATACCTACAAACGGCATGAAACCGGAACGGATGACAGAACACAGAGATTAGGAAGTTCTGCATTTGCAGTGACATCGGGAGTCTCTATCACTGTAGAATTGTAAGGAGACTACTGCTCAGTGAACTGATATCGCTCTTTCTGTGTCTAAATAAGGAAACCTGTCAGTGAACTGGAGACTTTATTGTTCAAAAGATAAAACCAAAGAGCAGATCAGCAGCAGACTAAAACAAGTGACATTGTCATAATGCCTTATAAGGAACGCCAATGAAGACCAGGATAGTGAGAATCACCTTCTCCACATGTTTGAATTGTTTGATGCAGTTTTCTGTGCGACGTTATCTCTACCTTCAGGCAACTGACAAGCTCCTTGTTTGAAAATCTGAGTTGATGCATCACCAAAAGTGTTGCATTGTACTGTGTGTAAGCAGCTTGTGGAGACTGAGACTGTAGCATTGCTCACTTTTTTTGTTTTTTATTCAAATTTCTGAGAAATGAAGAAGCTTAATAACAAGCTTAATCCCAGTTTTGGAGAAGCAGTGCTCATCAGTACATGATAATCAGCTCACGTGAAGATATTCCAGAATTGATATCAGAGACCTAATTCAAACCCTGCAACGATAGATGCCATGAATTCTAAGTTGAAATTCTATGTCTAATGCCTTTAACCCATTACAACTTACCATGGAAAATCCCTTCCGATTCGCCTCTACCCCTTAGGGAAGTAAAGCTGCTATTCTTATTTGCTCCAAGATACATGTGACTCCAGACGCACAGAAACTGGATTGGTTGTTGCAGGTCAGTTATCTAAACTCCAGGACCTCACTTCAGGAATTATTCAAGGTTCTGTTCGTTAATAAATGTCCAGAGTTCAGCCGCATTCTTCCCTCCTCAACTCCTGAAGCATTCCATTTCACAATGCAGCAGAATTCTGGCAATGTGAAGGCCTGAGCAGACAAGTGAAATGAATTTCACACATCCTGATTAAGATTCTCTAATCAACACCTCTGGAAATTCAATGGTGTTGCCATTACCTAGTCTTCAACGATCAACAATCGGGGAGTTACTATTAACCCCAAAATGAACTGTCCTCCCTACATAAATAATGTGGCTACAAGAGCAGGCCAGATGGTAAGAAAACTGCCATCAGTCATGAGCTTTCTGACTCCAATCGCTTCTCTAATACCGAGAAGGCTCACGTCAAGTGTGTGATGGAATACTCCCCGATTGACTGAACAAACATATCGACAATATACCTCAAGATGTTGGACAGCGCCATTATGAAACATTCGTACAAAGGGATAATGCTGAGGACATTTAATAACTGAAATGAAAGCAGAAAGTGCTGGAGAAGTTCAGCAACCCTAACAGCATACTTGGAGAGAAATACAGTTAACCTTTTGAGGCCAAAATGACTCTTCTTCAAAACAGTACTGAAGAGACGACATGTGGGACAAGAAACATTACTTCTCTGACACTTTTCACAGTTGCTACCAGGTCGGCTGAGTTTCTTCAGAACGTTCCATTCCATGGCAATTGAGTCAGTTCGATTGGCACTTTATGTATAATTTCAATCCATTCACCACTGTCGCAGCTTTTTGATTCATCAACAATTTCCATTTGACAGCACACTCCAACTCTAGTACTACTATCGTCCTAAAGACAAAGGAAGTAAACGAATGGGAAAATCATTATCTGTATGTTCCTTTGCAAGCTACTAAACATCACAATTGGATAGGTATTCCTTCAGTCAGTCCTTCACTGTCCCAGTGGATCAGAGGGTTGCTCTCCTCGCCCACTTCAAAACATCCAAATAGTTTAATGAACTGTTCAAATAAACTTTGTCAAACTCAATTGTTAGAAGGCCAACACTTACTGGGAGGTGAGAAAACCTTCACAGAAATGTAACGCTTAAGCTACAGAGTTAAGAGGAGCAGTTTGGAAATATGTATCCCTGTGTTCTTACAGCAGATTCATGTAATCAGACATTTGAGATAGGCTGAGTCAGCAACTTGCCATGAATAGAAATGTTGAATTTGGTGATGCATTTTCACTGGAGGTATTTTCCAGCCATGATTCTGTTTCAATTAAATTTGCATAGTCGTCAATTCGAATTGAGATGAACACTTGCCAGTTAACTTTGACACAGATAATCAGCGTGAATCCACCATTCACCATTTTACTAGCAAGCTGCTGAGTTGTACCATGCCTTACGCTGTTAAAGTACTGACGTTATGAAATAGAATCATACCATCCCTACAGTGTGGAAACAGGTCATTAGGCCCAACAAGTTTACACGCAACCTCTAAGGAGTATTCCACCCACAGCAATTTCCCTTCCCTACTACTTCGCACTGCTCCTGACCAACACATTCTGGAGAACGAGGTACAATTTAGCATATCCAATTTATCTAACCTTCATATCTTTGGACTGTAGTAGGAAACTGGAGCAACCCGAAGAAACCCATGCAGACACAGGGAGAATATGCGAACTCTGAACGGTCGCCTGAGGCTGGAATCGAATCCAGGTCCTTCATGCTGTAAGGCAGCAGTGCTAACCAACGAATCACGAAAGCTAACTTCAAACCTTAGTGGAGCCATTCTTCCGGATAAGCCTGATATCAATGACATACACGTCTCCATAGCCATTTTGCAGCAAAAGGTAGACATAAGTAGACTAGACATACTCCAGCACGTGGCTGAAGGTGATCAGTTAAAGGATAGATGTTTTCTCATCATTTATGAGCAGCTGACTAAGCTGCGCTACTTAAAGGCTGCAGCAGGAAGTCCTCAATCAAATATGTTCTTCTTACCATTCGTCCTGCTAAGACTGCGGTATTTATCTTCATTTAGGCTATATTATATATTTTCTGTTACACCATTCTCCTGTTAGATGGCATCCCCCGAGATTTTATTCAATTACTTTGCCTGTTTGAAGTTTGGAAAGTCTCTCAGATACTGCCAAAACCTCTTCAAGAGGCTTCCCCTCCCAGAATCAGCTCTTGCCTTCAAACTTCCCCTCATTGTCAGTCCTACTCCTAAGAAACTAACTGGAGGCAAATACATGTATGATGTCACGGAACAAGCCATCACCGCGCTTCACTCTCTCCCAGGGAGCAGCACGGCTCAGCGTTGGTGATCGATGCCTTGCAAATCCACTTGGGATGATGGGAAGAATGGTTGTCATCTACCTATCCACGATCAAAATGAACCTGAATCTGAGAAGTTACCATTCCAATCAGTTTGAAGTGCATGCATTAAATGTAGATAAATGAGACTAATTCGACTGTTTATGATATAGATTAAGAAACACAAGATTTGATCTTAATGGTAAAAAGCTGTGATTTCCGAAGCGTGAACACTGAATGCACAATTTTAAATTGCGTAAGTGCAGACTTCGAGGTGTAGCTCCTGTGTGAGAATTGGAATATCGTTTGCAGACATTCAAAACGACACCTGGAAACATTATTTATCTTTCGGACTGTCTGGAAAATCGCACGATCGCAATAATGTTCGTAAAATCCCAATTGTGTGGAAGTAGGCCGTTCGGTCTATCAAGCCCACACCAAATCTGTGAAGATTATACCAACAAAAACCACTTCCTAATCGATCCCCTTCCAGTTTCTCACAGCGAAATAACCTGAAGTCCACATACGTGGACAAGTTGGGTATTTTTCCATTTGGCATTCCACCGAAACGACACAGCTTTCATAATGTGGGAGGAAAACTCACGCACACATGGGAGGAGTACAAGCATCTTACAGGCAGTTGCCACAGGCTGGAATTGAACTGGGTCCCTGGCACGTGTGGTAGATGTGCAAAGCATGTTTATTCTTCCGTCAGCTCACTGGGTTCAAGATAACTGACATTTAAACAACTCAGACAAAGCTTTGAAGCATATATCGTCCCATGAAGTATGCTTTTCTTTGAAATTGAACCACATTCCAAAGTACATACATTGCAAAAGAACCGCTTGAACCTTAAGATTTCATCACGAACAACAACAAGTTCAGAATTACATGCGGCAACAGGAGTAAATGAGCTTGAACATAGTGTGGAGGGGAAAGTGCGTGTAGTGGTGTTTCCATGTACCTGCTGTGGAGGTTGCGGTTTTGGACTGCGATGGACCAATTCAGAAATCACACCAGGTTATAGATGCACATGCTTATTTGAAATAACAAGATTTCGGACCAGAGCCCTTTCGTTAGGTGAAGTGGGAGGGAATAACACAGAACACTGAATTTAAGGGAAGAGAGATCAAGGGCAGACAGATTAAAATATCAGGCAAATTGTGGGGGCGGGGTGTCAAAGACTTAGTCTCTGCAAGTGAACAAGAGTGTCCGACAGTGTGAGTAATGTGTCAATAACTGAGTGCCAACAGAATGGTTGACCTATGATCCAACAAAGTGAGGCAGAGAGATAATTACAAACCGTTAAAATAAAGTCGTACTGGAGACAAATCAAGGCACTGGAATGACATGGAACAGAAACAGAAGCAACTGGAAAACCGCTCCACAACAAAAACACCAGAGGAAGGATCACCAGTTCCGAAACATTATCTCTCATGTTCCTCCACAGATGTCCCCAGACCAGTGAAATACCTGCCCCCTTCGCCACGATGCCCCAGTCCCGTTCCCCCACCCCGCCCAGTAACCCTTGCCCTTGCTCCCGGTTTACAGCATTCCAAGTTCTTCTGATTTTTATTTGGCTAGTGTTGCATGCCGCGAGTCTGACCCAAATTATCAGTTAGCCAATATTGAACAAAGTGATTAAGGGAGAGAGACAGTAACAACTTGTCACGGGGATGGTGTGAAAACAGAACAATAAGGAAGATTTCACAGATACGGAACAGTGTGGTGGGTCACATGTGGTGTGACATTAATCGAATATCATGGTTGATGCCATCACCACAACTAAGGCAGTTGGCGATCCAATTCTGTTTGGCGATTTTGCGTTGTTGTGTATCTCGAAAGCCGCCTTGGCCGACATTTAATCGAAGATTGAAAACCAAATGTCCTTGATTACTGAACTCTTCCCCGACTGGGTGTGAATAATCCTGTCTGGCAACTGTTATGCCGTTACCATTCATCCACTGGCACACCATCTGCATGGTCTCGCCAATATACCATTACTGGGTATCTTGTGGTATCATTGCCTGCTGCATATGTGACAAACAACATTGCCTGAGTCACATGAGTATCTGTCGTGTACGTGGTGGATGGTGTACCAACGGGTGATGGTAGTGTCCATGTCTTGCAAAGGTTGCGAAGGCATGGTGCTGTGGTGTTGTGGTTAATGCTATGTGAAGGCTGAGTAGTTTGCTGTAAACGGTCGTATGCTATAATTTTGCTGGGTGTTTGAAGGTGAGAATTGAAGTCATGGGGATGTTTTTAGTGAGATGCTCATCATCATCGGTGACATGCTGAATCCTGTGAAGAACGTGCTGAACTCCAGGAAAGTACTGACGATGAAAGACACTCTGTTAGTCGCATCCTCTGTCTGTCTTCTGACGAGTTCACAGCAGATTTTCACTGTGGCACACCGGAACTGGCGATCAATCAGTTCAACATGTATCCCATCATCATGAGTATATCCTTCAAAATCTTTAAGTGTCTGTCGCATTATCCTCATCTGAGCGGTTCCTGTGAAGGTGAAGCGCTTGTCCTTACGATATGGCTTCTTCAACATATTTAGGGTGGAAGCTGGAGAAGTGCAGCATCGTGTAGTTATCCTTGGGCTTGCGGTGGAGTGAGATACTGAGGTGTTATTTCTTAATTTTGGTTTGTGGTGGATTCGGTTGTATCATCCATATAAATGAAATAGGCATTCAGTTAAAACCACGAACAGAAATACCAGAAGAATCTCAGCAGATTTAACAGCGTCTATTCAGAGAGAATTAGAGACAAATATTTCAAAACTTCATCAGAACTCGGTAATCTCCCACAGGCACTGCCAAACTGGTTAGTTTCGACAGCAGTTTCTGTTTTTGGTTCAGATTCCCAGAATCCACAGTTCTTTACATTAACCATTAAAGCAATGCTGAAACTTTTTTATTGTTCGTCATACCAAAACTTTTTGTTTGGAAAACATTTTCCTGACCCCCATTAGAAACACGAAATGATGCAGCACAGAAAACAGATGCATTATGAACATCAATCACTGTCGCCCTGGCGCTATTGAACCAGTAACATTTCAGTTAACAGTCGAATGAGCTGATACTTCCAATCTAACACCTTGGACGATCCTCGAAAGCAGTCTGTGATTGACCTCCCACTTCAGGCTGCCATTCCCAGAACGACAACTGTCCTCTATCAGTTTTACTGATCCGAAATAATTATGTACCTGTCAGGCAGGGAGGAAAGGGTCGTGCGAGGGAGCCGTGGTTTAATAAGGAATTGGAATCCCTTGTTAAATGGAAGAGGGCGGCCTATCTCAAGATGAGACGTGAAGGTTCAATTGGGGCGATTGAGAGTTATAGGGTAGCCAGGAAGGACCTGAAGAGAGAGCTAAGAGCAGCAAGGAGGGGACATGAAAGGTCCTTAGTCGGTAGGATTAGGGAAAACCCTAAGGCTTTCTATAGGTATGTTAGGAATAAAAGAATGACTAGGGTAGGAATAGGTCCAGTCAAGGATAGTAGTGGGAAGTTGTGTGTGGAGGCGGAAGAGATTGGGGAGACATTGAATGAATACTTTTCTTCAGTATTTACTCAGGAACAGGGCATTGTCGTCGATGTGAATACTGAGTCACAAATAAGTAGAATGGATGGCTTTGAGGTATGTAGAGAAGAGGTGTTGGAAATCCTGGAAAAGGTGAAAATAGATAAGTCCCCTGGGCCTGATGGCATTTATCCTAGGATTCTCTGGGAAGCAAGGGAGGAGATTGCAGAGCCATTGGCCTTGATTTTTATGTCCTCTTTGTCTACAGGAGTAGTGCCAGAAGACTGGAGGATAGCAAATGTGGTTCCCTTGTTCAAAAAGGGGAGTAGGGATAACCCTAGTAACTATAGGCCGGTGAGTCTCACTTCTGTTGTGGGCAAAGTCTTAGAGAGAATTGTAAGGGATAGGATTTATGCACATCTGGATAGGAATAATGTAATCAAGGATAGTCAGCATGGTTTTGTGAAGGGCAGGTCGTGCCTCACAAGCCTTATTGAATTCTTTGAAAAGGTGACGAAGGAGGTTGATGAGGGGAAAGCGGTAGATGTGGTATATATGGATTTTAGTAAGGCGTTTGATAAGGTTCCCCATGGTAGACTACTGCAGAAAATACGGAGATATGGTATTGAGGGTGAGTTGGAGGTTTGGATTAGGAATTGGCTGGATTGAAGAAGACAGAGGGTAGTAGTTGATGGCAAAGTTTCTTCATGGAGTGCCGTCACTAGCGGTGTTCCGCAAGGATCTGTTTTGGGACCATTGCTGTTTGTCATTTTTATAAATGACCTGGAAGAGGGGTTAGAAGGTTGGGTGAGCAAGTTTGCAGATGATACGAAAGTCGGAGGAGTTGTTGACAGTGAGGAAGGATGTGGCAGGTTACAGCAGGATATAGAGAAGCTGCAGAGCTGGGCAGAAAGGTGGCAAATGGAATTCAATGTAGCTAAGTGTGAGGTGATTCCCTTTGGGAAGAATAACAAAAAGATGGGGTACTGGGCTAATGGTCGGATACTTGGTAGTGTGGATGAGCAGAGGGATCTTGGTGTCCATGTACACAGATCTCTGAAAGTTGCCACCCAGGTAAATAGTGCGGTGAGGAAGGCATATGGCGTACTGGCTTTTATTGGTAGAGGAATTGAGTTCCGGAGTCCTGAGGTCATGATGCAGTTGTATAAGACTCTGGTGCGGCCGCATCTGGAATATTGTGTGCAGTTTTGGTCGCCATACTATAGGAAGGATGTGGAGGCACTGGAACGGGTGCAGAGGAGGTTTACCAGGATGTTGCCTGGTATGGAAGGAAGATCGTATGAGGAAAGACTGAGACACTTGGGGCTGTTTTCATTAGAGAAAAGAAGGTTTAGGGGTGACTTGATTGAGGTGTACAAGATGATTAGGGGGTTAGATAGGGTTGACAGTGTGAGCCTTTTCCCGCGTATGGAGTCGGGTATTACAAGGGGGCATAGCTTTAAATTAAGGGGGGGGGGTAGATATAGGACTGAAGTTAGGGGTAGGTTCTTCACTCAGCGAGTAGTAAGTTCATGGAATGCCCTGCCAGTAGCAGTGGTGGACTCTCCCTCTTTATGGGCATTTAAGCGGGCATTGGATAGGTATATGGAGGATAGTGGGTTAGTATAGGTTAGGTGGGCTTGGATCGGCGCAACATCGAGGGCCAAAGGGCCTGTACTGCGCTGTATTCTTCTATGGTCTATGCTCTAATCGGGAATATCTCTCTTCGAACCTCTCAGTATCTTGTGTGGAATCGAGTATTTTCATTGTCCCAGTGTCCATATGAGGTTTGTATTCCTCATGTACAGGACCGAGAGTTACTTCAATATCTCCAATCAGTTCATGTCCTGAGAACATCAGTATCAATGTCGCGTCCACTTAAAGAACGGGAAGTTGTCCTGACTGTTTCCGATCAGTCTGACAATTCACCCTTCTTCCTTCTCCTCTGAGTCCTTTTCCCAAAGAGTTTCTGAAAATTCACGAAGCTGGAGACTGGGTGACGTGCTTTACCTCCTTAACATTTTTTCACCTGACAAGTGACAATATTTTCCCAAAATCTGTTCACAATCGTCTGTATTTCACCATGTCCAGGGATGAGAATTCCCGTTTTGTGGAGGGATTCTCGATGTTGGTGAGTTTCGCTTTGGAGCAAAGATGGTTTGTCAGCAATTTCCTGCGGTTATTTGTAATGATGGGAAAATTAGTGGTGGGGATTAGCTCTTCGACGAGCGGGGGGAAGTGTTGCCACTGACCAGAGTTAATGAACGGAGGACAGGGGTAAAAGAAATCTATTCAAAAGCAGCATTTCTGCACAGTACATTCAAAGAATACTGCAAAATCTCGATGGGTCTGGCAGTAACTGTGAAAAAGCAACGGAGATAATCTTTTAAGTGTGTTGCATTTTTGATTAATAACTTGAGTTTGCTAAGTCTAATCAACTGACTGGTTTTGTTTGTTGAGACGAGGTTTCTGAACTATGAGTGAAAACTCGTCCAGCATGACATCACTGAAAACGGAGCCAGCAGGATTCGAACCAGCGGAGTGAAGCCCCAAAGAATTCCTAATCCATCGCCTGTAGCACGCGGCCA
Organism: Chiloscyllium plagiosum; assembly: GCF_037043375.1. Classification (NCBI taxonomy): domain Eukaryota; kingdom Metazoa; phylum Chordata; class Chondrichthyes; order Orectolobiformes; family Hemiscylliidae; genus Chiloscyllium; species Chiloscyllium plagiosum. The sequence goes on along the minus strand of NW_028270177.1, from coordinate 98,450,375 downwards.
TGACTACACGCGCGCAATGCTGTCTCAGTATGTCTGATGTAATAGGCTAAATTGCTTCCATCTGCTCTCGTATCTTTGCCGTCATTTGGAAGATGCTGGACACCATTTTAAAAGAAGAAAAGCACAACTTTCGGGAGAGGTGGTTTCAGTCAAACTTAATTAAAATTATTTATTGAGAGAAAAATCACACTTGGCATTTTTCCAGATTTCTTTGCTAGCATGACTAGCAGAGTTGATCAAGGTCGCCTGATTGTACTTGGGCATGAAACAAACAAAGATTAGTGACATAATCTTCATTTTCTTTGTGCCAAAAGTCATGTCTTTCCTGATGGTCACAACAAAGGAGATGGTTTCCAAGAAAAGACAGAGACTAAGTCAGCTGTAAACTAATCGATGACCAAAATATGGCTCGCGTTGTTCTCTGGGACATAAATAATTTATTGATTATTGTTATCCAAACTTTTTTTTACCATTGAACCGTGAGTGGGAGATGGGAAACTAAGATCACCCGTAACTATTGCCATCTTTTATCACTCACGTGTAGATTTTTTCTTGCACGTAGTGGTTACTGCGAATGCCCTTGTAAACTGCACCTGCGGATGACTTCTTTCCTCACCGTTCCTCATTTCTACACAAACACGTTTTACATCCTTATCTCTTGAATCAAAGTAATATGCAACCATTGGATAAATGTCACTAATACCTTGGTATTTCACACGCCTCCGTTTGTCACCTTCCAATGTAAATTAATAATTTGCCGTGTTGCAATTGCACACAATAAGAGATAACAAAATACAGGGAGGTGTACCAGGTTTGCAAACGCACGTCATTGAAGCTAAAACGCAGGTTTCTGCCCAAAATACGATCACGGAAGCATGCACCGAACCGTCAGGAAGCACACAATAAGTCCAGTTCCAGAGGCATGACAGGAACAGCACCAGAAAAACCACCAAAATACTTCTCTCGGCTAATATTTTGGATGTACTTCTCAATGAGCAATCGAGTTTTGCATATGTTCCAACAGTAGTTACAACACAAGGAATTAACCAGCGCTGCAGACGGTCCAAGCCCCTGAATCAGAATCAATGCCCTACATACAACTACAAGAACAGCTGCCCGTGGCGTATACGGGCTGGTTGAAGTTCATGATTGCAGCTCGCTAGTTGTCCGACTGTTTCTCCGATATAGTGTTTCGTGCAGTCCCTGCGTGGAATCTTGACAACCACATTTGTCCTGCACAAGATGGGCATTGGATATTGTTTTCTGGTGTGCTTTCCCTCAGCGAGGCTGTTGGTTTATGTGCTGTCGTAAATCCGAGTGTTCAGAGGAGTCTGGCAATCAGTTTCCAGAAATTTATTTTAATAAAGGGAGCATGGTGTTTCAATTGCTTTCTGGCATATCCTAGTTGACAAGTTAGTGTGCCAGACATCTGGGAATGCAGTTGTGGGATACATATTCTTGGCAAAGAATTTGTGTGGCCGTCACGAATTGCCATGGCCAGCTGTCCCGAGTAGCTATACGTACAGACAGCAAGCATCCTTGAGAGCAGCTCAACAGTGATAGGACATGGCAATCAGAAGGCAGCCAGAGTATTTCTAGAAGCAGAGCACCCATCCATGGATTCCATCAATAAACACATTGATCAGGATCCAATCTGCAACACCAACAACCGGACCCAGCGGCACTGAAACTAAATCAATTCCAACCGCCACAGGACAGTCGGCTTCACAACAGGTTCTGCAACCCTGAGGATGTTACCCAGAACTGTGAGGATCCCACTTCCCAGCACCGCAAAACATTCCAACAACATCTCCATGAAGCACACGAGCTTCGCATCTTTCTGCTCCAAAGCACTCCGATTTTTCACAGCAGAGAATTGTGCACTGAACTCCCGCGTGCAAGGTGAGGATGCCAAACCCAACACGATCAATAATGGCAGTGAGAGCGATGGCAACAATGTCCATTGTCATATGGACAGCCACAAACACTCTCTTTGAAAGGTACCTTTAAATATGAAAGTCTGTGCAGCAGTATAATCGGGGAACCAAGTAGCCTGCGCTGGGTATTCATATTTCAGACAATTTCCTTTGTTCACTGTTGAGTGGATATCACTATTTCATTGCTGATATGAAACCAGATTCTGCATTGTATCTGCTCGCCGTTTTTGTTGTTGCAGTGGCGAAAAGGTTGGCAATCGCGATGAGAAATGTTTTTTTGTATTTCTCTCATTTCCTTCATTACTGTCCTGGTGAAGGGGGCTGGTGATTGGTCCTCTCGATCAGATGGAGTCATCAGCGCATTGTTGACCTAATTTCATCACGAGTGCAATTGGTAAACTTCATTTGTCATGGGTTATTGCTGTTCCGTTTTGTTTTATGTCTGTGAGCACTTCCTGTGAATTGGCAATGCACTAAATCTCCAGGATGTCCTGATTTGCCTCGCTGCTATTTCTCTGAGCAGTTCATGACATAATCGGCTTGCACTGCATGCTTCGGTGTGTCTGGCAATGGTCCATCCTTTCTGTTTTGCTACTGTTCCACATGAAGAGCTGTCAGTTTCTGGATTCGTTGGAGAGCTGAGGGGGATAATATTATCCGTGCGGTATTATTCTTCAGCCAAACTCTTTGATGGCAAAGTTGGGAAGGTGCCAAACGAATGGTCATTGGCAGCAAAAGTCCGGAAAGAGCTTCATCGCTGGGTCAGCTCGTCCCATCCACCCTCCACAAAAAGAGGCAAATGCGCTGACTGCGTAACAAATAGAGTGTATTTTTTTGCAAATGCTCCATTAAAACTGGTGTCAGCTGCTGGGGCACATCAAAGTTGCCGAGCATGGAAAGATACCCGACTATCGAACCTGTCCCTGCTGACTAGGTAACCGAAATTAATTGAACCATATTTGCCAAAATACGTTCCTTATCTCTCCGAACCCTTCCTGTCTAAATAACCATTCGGATGCCATTGAATTTGCCTTAAATGTGGCAAATCATTCTGCACACACAAAAATGTCTGTGTGAACTCGCTGAATTTCTGCATGGCACCATGATCAAACTTTGGGCCAAAGGTGGAAACTGCGACTAGAATAGATGGTTCTCTGATTAGCCGCAATGCACACGGGCGGAATGGCCTTTTCCCACTTGATAAATCTTCGAAGACAAGCTGAAACTAATCTGCAACGAAAATGTGCAGAAATGGTGTTTTATTTACACCAAATGCGATAGTATCTATCGCCTTGTCTTGTTATTTACATGTGAGGATTCGGTATTCTCAGCACCGTGACCCCGATCGTATGCCCGCTCATGGAATGGTTGTATGTTCAGCAAACATATCGGTGTATCAGTACTTCTGCCAATTTTCCGATGCTAGCAGGTCACTGGTTGTGTCATAAACATTATGAAGGTGAACATAAAACAAATAGCTGCAGTTCCTGGAAATCTGAGCCAAAAACGAAAATTGCTTGTGGAACGCAGCAAGTCTAGTAATAGAAACGTCGACTTTCCTACTCTTCGGATGCTGCCTGACCTGCTGTGCTTTTGCAGCATCACTCTAAAATCAGGTTTCCAGCATCTGCAGTCCTCACTTTTGCCTAGTTCCTTCAGTGTCTCAGGTTCCCAATTCAATAACTCCATCTCTAGCGGTTTCATGTCTGTACCTCCATGCTGAGGAGTTGAAGAGTGAAGAAACGTAACTCAACCCCTCCATCTCTGGGGTAATTAGGGACTGAAAATGAATCATGTCACATTGAAATATATCTACATGCAACTTAATCTCTGTCTTTTATTGGGAACCATCTCTTGCTTTGTAAACATCAGGAAAGAACATTTCGTTCGCCAGAAAAAGAAATGAATATGTCACTAACCTTTGTTTGTTTCATGTTAAGAATACTCAGATAAATAGCTCCCTTGCTTACCTCTGCTGGTCATGTTCGCAAAGAGAGCTAGCAAATTGCCAAGTGTGAGTTTCCTTTCAATAAATAATTTTGACTCAGTTTCCCTGCAAATATCTTTTCCTACCTTTGTGCTTTTCTTCTTTTACATTGGTGTCTCGCAGCTTACAAATGACAGCAAAGGTATGAAAGGAGATGGAAGCATTTCGCTCATCAAGTCAGCGAGAGCTTTCAATGAGATCACGGCTGATTTGGTCAATGCTCAACCAAGCATTGTCTGTAGTCTTGGCCGAGTGGTTAAGGCGATGTATTCGAAATTGTTTGGGGTGTGCCCACGTAGGATCGAATCCTGATGACTCCGTTATGGAAGCTTTCCTGCTGGAACAATTTTCGCTCAAAGTTCAGAAAACCTATTTTGCAAACCAGGCCGGTAATTTGATTCGACTTGGGAAACTCGAGTTCTTCATCAGAAATGTTCTATATTTAAAACATTATCTCTGTTTCTCTTTCCAGATACACTGCTCGACACATCAGGTTTCTGCAGTTGTTATTGAACGTCCGAAGCAGAAGTGCTGCTTTTCATTAGATTCCTTTAATCCCTGTCCACTGTTCTCTGACTCGGGTCAATGGCAACACTTCCTCCTGCTCGTCAAAGTGCTCATTCCCAACCGCTTCCTCTCCCATCATTACAAACAACCGCAGAAAACTGCCACTTAACCATCTTTGTTCCAAAGTGAAACTCACCAGACTCGGGAATCTCTCCACCAAACGGGACTTCTCATCCCTGGACATGGTGCAAGCCAGAGGATTGTGAAGAGATACTGTGAAAAATATTGTCAGTTGAAGTTCGATAAATATTTAAGAAGCAAACCATATAATTTAGGCTCCAGCTTTGGAAATCTTGAGAAACTCTTTGGGAAATGGAATCAGAGGAGAATGAAGAAGTGTGAACTGTCGGACCGAGTAGAGGACGGGACATTGACTCTGATGTTGTCGGGACAGGAACTGATCTGAGACATTGAAAGAATTCTCGCTCACGTACGTGAGGAATGCAAACTTCATCTGGACTCTGGGACAGTGAAAAACTCAAGACAATATCCAAATATTGACTGGGATCACGACAGTACGAGTACTATAGATGGGTCAGTTTTTGTCCAGTGTGTGCATGAGGGCTTCCTGACTCAGTATGTAGACATGCCTTCAAGGGACGAAGCCACTTTCGATTTAGTACTGGGTAACCAGCCTGGCCAGGTTTTAGATTCGGAAGTAGGTGAGCACTTTGGAGACAGCGATCACAATTCTCTCAGGTTTACTTTCGTGATTGAAAGGGATAGGTGTACTCCACGGAGCAAGAGTTTCAACTGGTGGAAGGGAAATTACGATGTATCGAGGTAAGACTTAGGAAGCGTAGAAAGTTGTATGAAACTGCAGGGGGTGAGCACATTAAACTGTGGAGCTTATTCAAGGAAAAGCTCCTGTGTGTCCTCGATGAGTATGTACCTGTCAGGCAGGGAGGAAGATATAGAACGCGTGAGCCGTGGTTTACTAAGGAAGTGGAATCCCTGGTCAAGAAGAACAAGAAGTCTTATGTTAGGACAAAATGTGAAAACTCAGTTAGAGCGTTCGAGGGTTCCAACGGTATCAGGAAAGACCTAAACAGAGAGCTGAGAAGAGCCTGGAGGAGACATGAGAAGTTGTTGGCAGATAGGTTCAGGGTTAACCCTAAGGCTTTCCATAGGTATGCCAAGAATAAAAGAATGACGAGAGTTAAATTTGGAACAATCAAGGATTATAGTGGGAAGTTGTGTGTGGAGTCAGAGGAGATAGTGGAAGCGCTAAATAAATATTTTTCGACAGTGTTCGCTATAGAAAATTAAAATGTTAGCGAGGAAGATACTGAGATACTTGCGTCTAGAGTAGTAGAGATTGAGGTTCACAAGGTTTAGGTGATAGAAATACTGGAGAGTGATATAACAGACAAGTCCCCTGGGCCGGATGGGATCTGTCCTAGGATCCTCTAGGAAGCAAGGGAAGAGATTGATGAGCCTTTCTCGTCAATCGTCAAATCATCGTTGTCTACATGAATAGTGCCTGTGGAATGGAGCATAGCATATGTTGTTCCCCGTGTTCAAACAGTGTCGTAGAGACAACCCTGGTAATTACAGACCAGTGAGTCTCACTGCAGTTGTTGGTAACGTGTTGGAAAAGGTTATTATAGATAGGATTTATGACCATCTAGAAGAGAATAATCTGATCAGGGACAGTCAGCACGGTTTTGTGATGGGTCGGCCTTGCCTAGCGAATCTTATTGACTTTTTTGACAAAGTGACCAAACAGGGAGATGACAGTAAACCGGTTGATGTGGTGTATATGGGTTTCAGAAAGTTGTTTGATAAGGTTCCCCACAATAGGCTATTATACAAAATGCGGTGGAATGGAATTGTGGGAGAGATTGCAGCTTTGATCAGTAATTGGCTTGCCAATAGAAAACATTGTTGTAGTTGATGGAACATGTTCTTCTTGGTGTCCAGGTACTGGCGGCATACCACAATGGTCGGTGTTAGGTCCACTGCTGTTACATGAGATCTAACCTTGCCAATCAGTCTCCTATGGTGAACATTGTTGAACGCCTTACTGAAGTCCATATAGATCACATTTACTGTTCTGCCCTCATCAATCTTCTTTGTAACTTCTTCAAAAAACTCAATCAAATTTGTGAGACATGATTTCCCACGCACAAATCCATATTAACTGTCCCGAATCAAACCTTGCCTTTCCAAATAGATGTACATTCTGTTCCTCAGGATTCCCGCCAACAATTGGAGTAGTCTTGGCAGATGCAGTTTCATGTCGGGAATGCGCGGTCATATACTTTGTTGTGAAGAATCAAAAGACACGCTACTATTAAAATCGATAGAAATGCAAAGAAGTGCGGTGCAGAGGAGTCTCAGTGTTCTTATACATGAAACGAACAAAGGTTAATCACATATTTATTTCTTGCTGGCAAAAGAAAGCCTTTTTCTGATGCTCACAATTAAAGAGATGGTCCCCAAGAAAATAGGAAAATTAAGTCACCAGTAGAGTAATCAATTAGCAAGATATCCTTCGTGATGTTTTATGGGACATGTGCGATTATTTTGATTATGGTTCTCCAAACCTTTTTCCAATGGAACCGAGAGTTTTAGATGGGAAGTTAAGATCACGCATGACTATTGCCATTTTTGTCACTCACACACAATATTTTTTCCTTGTACGATTTATTTCGCTTTGTGGTTACTGCGAGTGGGCTTGTAACCTACACATGCTTGTGAGTTCATTCCTCACTGTTCCTCAACTCCAGCCAAACAGACTTTACATCCTTATTTCCTGAATCAAGGTAATCTCTAACCATTGCATAGATGTCATTAAAACTTCGATATTTCACAGGCCTCTGTATATCATCTTACAATATTAATTGATCCTTTACTGTATTGCAGTTGCGCATAAGAAGAGAAAAATAGCATCGAGAATGGTGGACCTCCGCTTCACACACCCGTTATTGAAGCGAAAATGCAGATTACTGCCCATAATACGATCGTGGAAGCATGTGCAGAACCCTCGGGAAACATAGAATACGTGCAGTGCCACAAAGCATGTCAGGGACAGCACCAGAAAGACAACGGAAATGCTGATATGAGCTCCTATTTTGGATATATTTCTCAATGAGCAATAGAGTGTTACATGTGTTCCATCAGGAGTTACCTCACACAAGGAAGTAGCCAGTGTTGCAGACTGTCATATCATCCGGGTTCCATGCCCTGGAATCAGAGACATTCAATATTCTGTGCATAACTGCAAGGAACAGCTGTCCGAGGCGTTTACAGTCCAGATGAAATTATGAATGCAGCTCTCTAGTTGTCAGCCTCTTTCTCCCATGTCGTGTTTCGTGCAATCCCTGCGTGGAATCTCGTCAACCACGTTTGACCTGCACATGATGCGGATTGGGCCTGGTTTTCTCGTGAGTTGTTGTCTGAGTGAGGCTCTCGGTTTCTGTGCTCTCATAAGTCCGAGTGTTCGGAGAAGTCTGGATACCGTTTTCCAGAATTGTTTTTAATACAGGGAAGCATGATTTAAAAATTACCTCAAAGCATATCCTCGTTGCGAACTTTGTGTGCCATGCATCTGCGAATGAAGGTGTGTGGATGTTGGTTCTTGGCAAAGAATTTGTGTGGACGTCAGTCCAGCAGTCCCTAGTAGCAATACGTACAAACGGCAAGGGCGACACATTCGACTAGAATAGCACAACAATAATAGGACAGGGCAAGCAGAAGACAGCCAGACAATTCCTGGAAGCAGGGCACTCATCCACGGATTCCATCCGTTGGACCCAATCTGCAATCCCAACAAACGGAAGCAGCGGGAATGAAACCAAATGAATTCGTACCAAAACATGGGAGCGGCGTTTCACAGGAACCTCTGCAGCGCTGAGAATGTCACCCAGACAGGCGTGGAAAAGTCTGCAAACCATCTTCCTCGCGTCACAGAACTTTTCAACAAGAACTCCAGAAGCATCCGAACTTCACATCTTTCTGCTCCAAAACACTCCGCTTTTCCACAACAGAGAATTGCACACTCAACTACCGCGTGTAAAATGAGAATACCAGCCTCTACACTACCAAGGGCGGCAGTAAGAGCGAGGGGAAACAGCTGCCACTGTCATTCCACAGCTACAAACGCTCTCTTTGAAAGGTACATGTTCGTATGAATGTCCGGGCAGCAGTAGAATATGGGAACTAAACAGCCTGCGCTGTGTATTCATATTCTGGACAATGTGAGTTGTTCACAGTTTTCCCTGAAAGTGAGTGGACGTCGTTATTTCACCGCTATTGTGAAGCCAGATCCTGCACTGAATCTGCTCCCTCGTTTTTTGTTGTTGTGGCTAAAAAGTGGGCAATCGCAACGTGAAACTTTGTTATATTTCTCTCATTTCCTTCATTACTGTCCTGGTGAAGGAGGCTGAAGATTAGCTCTCTCGATCAGGTGGAGGCACCAACGCATTGTTGAGCTAATTTAATCGAGAATATAATTGGTAATATTCACTTTGCATGGTACAGTTTTCTGTTATGTTTTATGTTACTTGAGCACTTTCTGTTACTTGGCAATGCACTAAATCTCCAGAATGTCGGCAAGCTCCGTTTGGAATTGCTTCGGTGCTATTTGTGTGAGCAGTTCTTGACATATACGTCTCGCACTGCCTCACAGACAGAAGTAATGAGTTTGTGTGTCTGATAATGACTCCGCCTTTTGAGTTTTGCAGCTGGTCCACGTTAAGAGCTTCAGTTTTTGGATTCACTGGAGAGTTGATGGGACAACACGATTTGTGAGTTTTTTTTTAGTCAACGAAATTATTTGATGGAGAACTTGGGAATGTATCAAGGAGAATGGTCATTGTCTGTAAATGTCTGGAAAACATTCCTCTCTGGGTCATTTCAAAACATTACGCCTCAAGAAAAACTAAAATTCAAGCACGCTGACTTAGTAACAAACAGCATGCGTTTTTGCAAGTGGTCTATTCAAACTGTTGTCAGGTACTGGAGTGTCACAGAATTGCCGAGCACGGAAGCAAACCTTCCGATCCAACTTGCACCTGCTGAACAGATGACCGTAACTAATCTAAACATATTTGCCAATATTTGTCCCTTATCTCTCCGAACATTTCCTGTCTGTATACCCATTTAGATGCCTTTGAAGTATTGTGAGTGCACCAATCTCTGCCACTAAATGTGGCAATTTATTCCACACGCACAAAAATGTCTGTATTAAAAACAAGTGTCGCTCACATCCCTTTCAAATTGTACTGCTCTCACATTAAACCTATGCTATCTCGCTTTAAACTCACGTGACTTCTGGAAAAGTGTAGATTGACTATGTTCTCTGCTCGTTTACCTCATGATTTTGTAAACTTTTCCAAGGACATCCCTCAGGCCTGAAGCTCCGGGGAAAACTGTCGAAGAATTTTCAGCTTCTCACTGATGTCCACACGGTGCAAACCTTTCAAATCGTTGTAAATATTTTTTTAATTATGCGAAGGTATTCATAGAAAGTGCCAGGGGAAATTGCCTGAAGTGAAGCGATGCTGAAACATTAGTCTTGACAGGTTTGGCGCTTAGTTATCGTCAGGGAGCGTCGCCGAGTGGTTTAATGTAGGTAAAAACAATGAATGCAAATGCTGGAGACAGGATTGAGGATTAGTGGTGCTGAAGAGCGCAGCAGTTCAGGCAGCATCCGAGGTGCAGTAAAATCGACGTTTCGGGCGAAACCCTGTATTCCTGATGAAGGGCTTTAGCCTGAAACGTCGATTTTACTGCTCCTCGGATGCGGCCTGAACTACTGTGCTCTTCCAGCACCACTAATCCAGAGCGGTTTAACGTGCGGGGTTGAGGGTCCACTCTCTATTGCGTCGTGGGTTTGAAAAGCTAACTTTGCAATCGAATAACTGCAGGCAGCTTTTTATGACAGTACTACACAGGTCCTACACCCATATTGCTTTATGGGTGTGTTTGTTACTCCTCGGGTCTCTCACTCTCTCTGCGATAAACACGGGAACATGAGCAACTGATTCTTAAAATAATGAGAACTACTGCTGTCCATTTCCTCTCGAGCACTGTGTGTTTGGATGTGTACACGCTCAATTTTGCTGCCAGTTGCTGTGTCTCAAATGGTCATAGCATTTGTCTGAAATGTTGGTTGTCCTAGCCCAAAAAGAGCACAGAGCCTCAAATATTTCACATCAAGTATTGAGACCGACCATATACTGACAATACAACCACGAGAACTCATCCATAATTGACCCTGAGTCCTCAGTGAGTAAGACGGTCACGTAAAGCAGAATGTGACCCCACTCTCTACAAGCCCCTGCTGCCACCAGAAAGGGGCCACTGCAGTTTCAATCAGCGGCTTCCTGCCCAGCCCTGGGACACGGCTCATGGAAACTCCTTCCTCAGGAACGGCTGTTACTGTGTGAAAGGGTAAAAAAATTCTAATTCAAATTGGAAATGGCTTCAGAAGATTGTTCCTGTTTTTAAAACATTATGTAATCAGAATTCCTGTCTCGAATATTAGAAGTGGTAAACTTTGTAGGCAGGTAGAACAAAGAAAGTGTTGATTGTAAGGACTCTGTCTCTTCAGCAGATGGGATTCCCGACACTCTAATCAGAAATGATTTGGTTTCCTGAGGTATTTTCCCGATTGATTTGCAGTCTGCCAGAGTGTCTAGGAATCAGTTCGGTGACCTAAGGATCAGGGTCAAAATATGAACATATTAACAGAGAATCGTAAATGCCGGGGCAAGGCCTAAATGGATTGTCATGGTCTGAAGGAATAAATCTGAGAATTGAAAGACTTGAATAATGTTATTTGCAATGGGGAGGAATGAACGAGATTTTTGAAAATTGCCGTGTCAACTGAATTAAACTCAGTATGAAATCATAAATTAACCAACACCAATCCTGTCCTGGTTCGCTCAGTCGGTAGAGCTTGAGACCTTTAATCTCAATGGTGTGGGGTCGAGACCCACGCAGGGCGCTGTTGTTTGCTAATCGGTTTGCCGCTCTCCATTAATGTTGCAAGAGCGAATTCGCTTGCTGAGACAGGTTTTGTTTACACATTTTTTCCTCCGTTTTTGATCATCTTTTGGTTTCTGAGTGAAAACTGTCTCCACTGTACTGCAGGTGCAAGAGACAAGGTTATCAGTTCAGCCGAATATGCTATAAACGATGTCCCTTCCAAAACGTGAGGTACCATTCCAAACGTGCCCCAACCAAAATGTCCAGAGACGTCGAATGCGAATGGCCACATGACAGTGACAGCTGCATGTCAAATGGTGCTGTAATAGAATTAACTGAATGAGAATGCTCTGATGGAAACCGAATGGAACTCTCCCTGAAATTTTCCCATAAACTCGGTAAATGATGCTGTTGTGTACCCATATGGGTTTACGTCATGAACAGCTTATTGTCAGTAACATGGATGGGGGTGATGCAGGATAGTGAGGTTTCTGTGTGGGTCAGAAGTGATTTGTTCGAACAGGGAATTCAAACGTCCACAGAGCAGACATAGCTGATTGGTCCAGGATCGCACTTCTCCCTTCTGTTTCAGTACCAACAAAAGATATTGCGGGAAAATCTCAGCAGGTCTGGTAGAATCTTGGAATGGAAAACCGAGTTAAGTCTTCAAGACCAGTGACACTTATTTCTCCATGTCCATCTCCGTCTACCTTTTTATTGAATATCTCCTGACTCTCAACTTTATACTCAGTTTGTCTTTTATTACTCCGTCTCCAAACATTCTCCCAGTCTCAAAATTTAATAGCAGAACTGTTCCATCTCTCACCTCGCCGAGTTATGAGAGGACTTCGAAATGCACGATCAACCTCTGTTTCTATTTCCTTAGATACTCGATGGCCAGAGACCAGAAGGCATCGGAGGATAGTTAGAGCTTTCAGCCCATCTGGTCGCCCGCCATTCAGTCATAACTCATATCGTTCCCAAACCAATTTTCAGCCTTCTATCTGTGACACTTAGCTCCCCTGAATTTAGGATCCAGTCTTTTTCCCAGAGTGCGAATGAAACGGTCCCAACCGTCTCCACATCAGCTGACAGCTGTTACACCGTATCTGTGTGTGATCGAGCTTAGTTTCAGTCCCACACAGCAAACACGTCCGTTCTGAGGAATGCAATCCCCACTGCATGACAGATCGATCGGGTCTCTGACCCCACGGTTTTTCTGCGAGGCAGTAGTTAGCTCCTTCACCACCCACGGCAAGGACTGATGCTTCAAAATGTGGGGACAAAGAACGATAGGCACAAGAGTTTGTACAGGTTCGGTCGAAAGGGTTATTGTCAACATCAGTGGAGTCCCTGCTTCAGAGTATGGGTTTGAATCCCTCCAAACCCTTCCTACTCATATACCATTTCAAATGCCTCTTAAATGTTGCAATTGGAGGAGCCTCCACCACATCCTCTGGCAACCATGGCAGCACATACACGAATACATTGTCACTGCAAATCCCCTCTAAGGATCTCGCCTTTTTGAGCTGAAACTATCTCGCTGTTCATTCAATGTCGCTATGTCTAATTCTTGGAACTCCCTCCCTATCGACATCATGGCAGTATCACTGTGTTGAGCACTTCCAGGACGAAGTGAAGTAACTTACCATCTCAATCTCTTGAGTAATTATGGTTGGGCAGTGAAGCCTATCCCAAAGAGTGACGTGCATTCTCCAGAATTTCGTTTGAAAAAGCTGCACCCGAAAGTGGTCCGGAACAAGTGTAAAGTTTCGAAGGGAAGGTAGGATAAACTGAAAGTCAATGATGACTGGAATGCATGAGGCAGAAAGTGAGTGAGGAGCTGTTGGTACAAGGATCAATGTCAGTGCTAATGGTTTAGCCCTTACTGCCTATTGTTAACACCGACTCACACACCACTCCTGGTAAATTCACCACAATTACCCTGGTCTCTTGGTATGAGTTTCCCTCTGCGCATATTCACGCGGTAAATCGGCCCAGGGATGATGAACGCATACTGTTTATCCCGTCAGGTTAAAGAGGTGAAGGCATTCGTTTGAAATCAAAGCAAGAAGAGATTGCCTCTTCCTGTACATTTTCAGTGGAGAGTCGCCAGCTGCGAACTTCTTTCCTGCACAAGCGGACGTTGATATAAATTCTCATCGAGCAGCTTTATTGCAGAAAGGTGGTCCGATTAACTGTGATCAAATACTTCATTAAATGCCCTTATTGATTTGAAGAAAAGTGTCTGTGGTTTCGTCAGTTAAAGCATATGGTAATAACCAGGCGTTAATGTTGTCAAATGCTGTCAAATGTTCTGTACATTGAAAGTTAATTGTTTAAACTTCTTGAAAAAGCCGTATTGTTTATCCAACATCGCGAAAGTGACGGTTCAGCATGCTTCTTGTGTTTGAGTTCAGTCCGTTGTTATTTCGTGCTACCAAGCCGTACCGCCTGATGTGGACCCATTAATCTATGTTCTATCCTGCTAATTCAACGCAGCGTTCTTTTTACTCTGTTCGACAAGGATTTGTCTATCTCTTCTACTATTATTCTCCGTCCGTCTTTTCAAGTTTTTTGGGAATAATGAAGAGATGCAGGAGACACTGCAGACTTGCAGGACAATGTTTTAGTAATAACGCATCCAATGGCTCTCATTGTCTGCTGTCACCATTCATTGATTTTAGGCAAATGGCAATGGCATCATAGAAATCCTATAATTGTAGTGAAACTGCTTTTTTTCTGTTCTATTATGAATACTATTTAGAATTGTAAAAGATCATAACGTTTTGAGTGAACAAATGTCACCTGATCTCAGACCTAAGTAACATAGACATTACTTGGAGACTGTGAGCCTAGTTCTACACACTCTGGCCGGGGGGGGGGGGGGGGGGGGGGCGGAGAAAGCCACGGAACAGGCTCCGATTTTAACACTTTTCCAGGAGTAGAAAAGAAAAATGAGGGATATTGACAGACAGAGAGTGGGAGAATGTAGAAGAGAGTGAGATGGTACAGAGAGACAAAGGGAGACAAACAGAAATTCTCCATTCACCATGGCTGCTCATCGACATAAAGGAGAAGAAAAAGGTCATGAAGGCCAGCCTTTCATCAACTCAGGGCAACAGCAACAGCATTACAGCCGATAAAGGAATTTTGCATTTTTATAGATGACGTCTGTCAGCTCATGAGAGATTCTGGTAAGTATGATGTTTCGCGAAGTGAAATTGACAATTACCCAGGCAATAAAACAATAAAAAGCATAAGTAGCCTGAATCTGTGATACGATACATTAAATCTCTTTGTCTCCACAGATGCTGTCAGGCCTGCAGAGTTTCTCTGTCAATTCCTGTTGTTGATTCAGATTTCCAGGATTCGCACTTCTTTGTTTTATGCGACTGTAACTCCCATAAGTCTGCTTTGGATTACAAATATTTGACATACACATGTTAAACTCATCACTTGGCGGCTGATTGGCTGCCGTCCTTGCCGCTCAGTGTACATTTTCATTGCCTTGAGAAATTGAATCATAATTTTTCCTGTGGGCTTCACACGTACGTACAGTGATTGGTTTTGGCAATCGGACTGCTTTCAGGAGGTCAGAGATCAGGCCATGTTATGTGATTCGCTTTCCAGTGGAGGTCAAGAAGCCCTTGTTCTTCCACAGGGATCCAAAATTATGTACAACCCCGAATGAATATCTCCAGTCGATGTAAATATTCACTGTTCTTCCTTCGGCCAATTTACATGCCTCAATCAAGGCAATCAGCTGTGCTGCTTGCGGTGACAGATGAGAAGGAAGTGATCCCGCTTTGACTACCTCGTGGGTAGTTGCTACAATATATCAGACACTGGCCTATCTCTTTGCTTCTGAAT